>NC_081554.1:23457567-23530117 GCF_963082655.1 Stomoxys calcitrans
GCAAATCCTCAGTAAAGGGGATTTTTGATTTGAGTGAACTTTGGTGTAAATAGTGGTTTGAGTGAAAAACATACAGCAGTATAGATGTAAAGTCAATATGACATCTTAAAATTGGTAAAGAGTAGATAAATAGTTGGAATGATAGATCAGAGAAGGTTTAATGATTCATGTGGCTATGGCGTGGTAAACATCGGCGATGCTTTACCATAAACTTGAATCGGACAGCAATCATTGATACAGGAAAGTTTGCCTCAGTTTAATTAGGGTCAAATCTTAAATATCCTCCAGCATGGATCGCATTTGTCAAGTTCTATGTCGAAAATGAAAGTTAGGAAAGTTTGCCCCAGTCTCTTAATGGAATTTTAAGGGGCAAATTACCATATGCACTGTGCAACAGAAGTAAGATTGAGAGTATTATTGGCAACTTCTTCGATAAAATTTCAGAGCATAAACAAATTGTCGTATGATTTCCCCATATCATCGCAAAGAAATTATGGAAAAACTTATATACGTTATGGGTGATTATTGCTATGTGTGTCGCCACTTCGCCTATCTACCCAGCGAACCAAATGTCTGATGTCAGACGAATCACAAATCCTGAATTCATTCGACAAATCTTACAGAGTTTGTTCCGTATTTTGTTGAAAATTCTGAGGGAATTTTTGTTCCGATAGGTTTGAAAGAATTCTGAATGGAGTCTGACCGCCGTCTCGTATAATTTTGTATACCCGTCACTGGAGGATGAGGGCATATTCATTATGTCCTACCGTTTGCAACACATCGAAATATTCATTTCTAACCCTATAAAGTATATGTATCCTCGATCGTCGCAAAACTCTAAGCCGAACTAGCCATGTCCTTCCGGCTGTTTGTTGAAAACACTCTGCAGTCTTTAACAAGTAAAAGCATACTAAGTTGGGCCGCGACGAATCTTTTACACTCCCCACCATGGATCGCATATGTCAAGTTTTTTGAGCAATATCTCTTTGTAAGTAAACGAAGGAGAAAAGATTAGAATTGCTATGCTTTTTCAGCTATACCAAGTTATGTAACGATTGGGGCCACACTTGGTTTGGCTATTGGAGAATTCATTGTGCAAAAATTCTGCCAAATAAGAATTCCCCCCTATAGAGGCTCCAGAAATAAAAATGGGAGATCTATTTATATGGGAGCTATATCAGGTTATGAACCGATCCAGGCCATATTCAACACGAATGTTAAAAGTCATACCAAAAGTCGATATGCGAAATTTCAGCCAAACCGATTAAGAGTTGCTCCCTCTAGAGGCTCAAAATGTATAATCGGTAGATCGGTTTATATTGAAGCTATATTAGGTTGTGAACTGATTTGGGCCATATTTAAAACAGTAGTTGACAGTCAAACCAAAACACTTCAGGAAAAACCTCAGCAAAATCGGATAATAATTGCGCCTTCTAGCGGCTCAAGAAGTCTAAATCCGAGATCGGTTTATATGAGAGCTATATCAGGTTATGAACCGGTCCGAACCATGCTTGACGCAGTTGTGAGAAGTTAGAGAAAAAAACTTCATGCAAACCCTCAGCCAAATCGGATAAAAATTGCGCCCTCTAGCGGCTTAAGAAGTCAAGATCCGAGATCGGTTTAATTGGGAGCTATATCAGGTTATGGACTAATTCAGGCCATACTTGGCACAGTTGTTGATGGTCAAACCGAAACACTTCATGCCAAATCGCATGATGATCGCGCCCTCTGCCATATATACCGATCTTTCGATTTAAGGTCTTGGGCCCCATAAAACCACATTTCTTATCTGATTTTGCTGAAACTTGGCACAATGTGTTGTGTTAGGGTCCTGGACATTCGTAGAATATTCAAGATCGGCCTATATTTAGATATAGCTGCCGTTTATACCAATCTCTGGTTTTAAAGTCTTGGACCCATAAAATAGGCATTTATTACCCGATTTCTCTAAAATTTTGGCATAGTGTGAGGTTCTTCGATGTACATCTTCAATATGGGCTATATCTTTCTATGTAGATCGAAGTGTCATATTGACCGATCTCCCGATCAATGGTCTTTTACCCATAAAAGGCGCATTTATTATCCGATTTCCTTGAAATTTATCATAGTGACCTATGTTATGCTTCTCGACATACGTGGGCAATATAGTTCCGATTGGTCTTTTTGTATTTTTGGATAAAGCTGCCATATATATCGATATCCCCATTATAGACCGATCTTCCGATTTAAGGTCTAGGGCCTAATAAAGCCACATTTATTATCCGATTTCGCTGCAATTTGGCACAGTGACCTATGTTAGGTTTTTCGACATCCGTGTTCTGTATGGTTCAGATGGGTCTATATTTGAATATAGCTGTCATATTGACCGATTTCCCTATTTAAGGTCTTGGGCCTATAAAAGCATCGTTTTGACCCAAATTCGCTGAAATTCTGCACAGTGGGCTATATAAGGACATTCGACATCTGAGTTTAATTTGGCCCCCATCGGTATATGTTTGAATATAGCTGTCATAGAGACCGATTTCCCGATTTAAGGTTTTAAGCCCATAAAAGGCGCATTTATTATCCAAATTCGATGAAATTTAGCAAAGTGACCTATGTAAGGCTTTACGACATCAGAGCCGTACATGGTTTTGGTCTATATTTTGAAAAAGCTGTCATTGTTTCATAACTGATGCATTTTTCACCGGAATTTGACGAAAGGTGGTTAATGTGTATGCCCGAGGTGATGGGTAACCAAGTTCGGTCCGGTCGAACTTGGATTGTGGCAGGGGAATTTTTTGTCTCCTGCAATCCGCCAGACTTTAACGATGTGGTCGATAATTTCTCAGGTAAGTGTTCAGCAATAACTGCTGAGTCGTCTTCTGATTCCACCTTCAGTTTCAACTTGTTGAATCCCTAGGATACAACCCCTTCATACTTGTTGAGGTCTGCGAGACAGCCGGAGTTGAGTACATCTCCCCGCTCGCCATCAGCCTCCTCCAATCTACCAATCTTCCAGTCGGTGGTTGAAAGATTGGGATTACATTCCCTTAGCCTTCCAAGTATCGATTCGGGATCTGAGGGAATCCTTGGTTTACAAGCATGCGCCATTGGTCGAGAAGGAATATAATTCTTCTTCTTGCAATTAGTCTGTATCGGCCTCGATGTCAGCCTGCATCGTCACAAACTGGAGGAGACCCAGGAAATTCAGCAAGGACATCCGAGTATACAGATGACAGTCCATTGACTATCCTCCTGGGATGTCCTCCAGGAGACCGCAGCCTTTTGGCTGACTGCAGTGGAGTTTCCAAATCTAGACGTGTAGTCTTAGGGGTAGCCTGTGCAGCAAATTTACGAACCCAATTTAGGAAGTCTCTCTCCCTATTAGTGAGAGTCTTAGAATCATTCGCACCAAGCCTCTCAATAAACCTGAGAGCGATGCGTCTTCTATTATTCCAACCTTTTAAAGAGCGTGTTGGTTTAACGGGGAAGTCCGATGGCCTAGGCAAATTATAGGCATGCGAAGAAAGAATAGGTTCGGCCTTGTCCTAAAGACTCCAACCAGGAGTCTTCGTCAAAAGCCCCTGTCGGCTAGTGGAGCCTGGAGCAGGCGCTCCACCAGTCAAAGTGTCACGTAGCAGACAACATGCTACGGCCTGATACATCCATTCTAAGCCCATTCCCGGGCTCTAGATCTGCCGCTCCCCTGGAAACAGATAGATCCATTATACCAAATATAATGGATACCTCTATCGAAGCTATCCTTGAGAAGCTATAGACCAATCCGCCGATTTAGGGTCTTAGGCCCATAAAAGCCAAATTTATTGTCCGATTTTGCTGACATCTCGACATCTTTCTTCAATTTCAATTCCAGATCGGTTCAAATTTGGATATAGCTGCCATATAGACCGATCTCTCGATTTAAGGTTTTGGAGTCATAAGAGGAGCATTTATTGTCCAATGTCGGTCAGTGAGTTTTGTTAGGCCCTTCAACATCCTTTGTCAATCGGTCCAGATTTTTATATAGCTGCCATATAGACCGATCTCACGATTTAAGGGTTTAGGCCCATTTTGTTATACACAATTGAACAATGACTTGTACTTATTAGTATTTGCTTCAAATTGGAACATATTTCGATATAACTGGGGCATAAAGTATGCGGTTTTACCGGATTTTGACGAAAGATGGTTTACATATTTACCCGAGGTGGTGGGTATCCAACGCCTCTTTTTTTGTTCGTGCTTGATTTTGTGGCACATTTTTTTAGTGGTGGGCATTTTTCCCGATACTTCGGAAGGAATTCCGAACGATGTCTGAATTCGTTGACGAATGTTTTTGTCTTGTTTTGCGCTTGCGTTTTGCAAATTATTGTTAGAGACCATCGTAGCTCAAAGGTTTGCATTTTTGCCTATGACGCTAAGCGACTAGGTTCGAATCCTAACGAAAACATTAGAAAAAATTTTCAGTCCTGGTTATCTCCTCATTTTTCTGGCTACATTTATGAGATACTATGGCATTTAAATTTTTCTCCCCAAAGAGGTATCAGACGACTTCCGGATTTGGCTATAAAAAGAAGATCCTTAATAGAATCTTTCAGAGCAAATTTGCAATTTGGACAGTAGGAAAACACATTCGAATTCCTTCACAATTCATTCAGAATTCGCTTGAAATTCGATAAGACAAGTCGGAAAGTATATTCGAATTCTAAAAGAAAATTATTCTAGAATTCGTTTAAAATCGTTAAGACAAGTCCGAAAACACATTCGTTTTCCAAAACACCAAAATTCGGTCAGAAGTCTTTACGACATCTCTGAATTCCCTTCCGAAATTCCCATAATTTTGGTTCAGAGTTCTGAAAGCATTCTGTCAGACACATTGGCAGAAACATCAGTTTTCCCTCGAACATTTCGTTCCGAAGTCGTGTCAACCACTCCATATATTTTTCGTTAAGAATTCGCACAAACTTCGGATCCGAATTCGGTTAAACTTTGCGACTAATCGAATTCTAAACATTTGGTTCACTGGGTATACCTATGAATACACACAACATCCTCCAACGAATAGTTGACTTATTTAACACAACATAACTCAAAGTTTTCTTGTGTTCAAATTTATTTAAATTTAATTTAGTGCATAGACTCTACAAATCAAAATGGGATTTTCATAAATTTTCAACGCCCCCTGCACCCCTTCCAAAGGGTAAAGAGAAGGGTTTACTAAGGAGGAAAATAATATTTAAAATCTGAACATGCAAATCATTTGAATGTACAAATTTGGGACCAAAAAAGAACTTTAAAATTGCGAGTTTATTTGATGTTATCACGAAACACAACTCACACCCTTATGCCATGTGCGAAGGCATTCTTATGTTGCACAAT
This sequence comes from Stomoxys calcitrans, assembly GCF_963082655.1. Taxonomy (NCBI): domain Eukaryota; kingdom Metazoa; phylum Arthropoda; class Insecta; order Diptera; family Muscidae; genus Stomoxys; species Stomoxys calcitrans. The sequence goes on from NC_081554.1 coordinate 23,462,929, forward strand.
AACAACAAAGCCAAGCCAGGATGCTAGACATACGTGTATACGCACTCATAACAGAACGCCTTAGTAACGGATAAGTTTCTGTACGTTTTTAGTTAGTTATAAATTTATATAAAAGTTTGGTTTTCGTTATTTCATTCGAACATGAAAATTTGTTTTGGCACTTTTGTTGAGAACAACGCCAAAACAAGGATATTTTTACATATCCATTCGTTTAACAGCAAATATACAAATTCACACATACAATATCAACACACACACACACACAGATGTAAACACATCTCTTTTTATGTGAATCCTTTGGTTGGTGTAGTTGAGGTGAGAGCATGCTCGTATAAAAGTTTAAATGACCATAAGGTGTGTATATCTTATTTAAGTTTCAAATTTAGTTTGATGTTATCGAAATTGAATTTTAAATCAACTTTTAACAATACTGCCTGCCTTCCCACCTACACATGTATACTCGTCGGCATGCCCGTCATGTGCAAGCACACAACTGTAGGATGACAAACGATGTTAGATTTGTTTTGTTTGTTATTCTGTTATATCGATTTGAGTTTTCAAACTCACTTACGATACAGAAGAACAATGAGATGTCTTCCTATTATTCTCATTGAAAAGCATGTTCAATTTTAATTGACTTAAAAATATTATTTAGTTTTAGCAAAATAAGTAATAACTTTCAGAATTAAATACATAGCAAAATAAATAAGATTTGAAATTTGATAACTTCAACAAAAAAAAAGTGTTTGCAAATTTATCCATAATCTTTTCTTACTGTGGCACAGAGATTTTTAGTGATTGGTTAGCTTTGGGCTGCATAGGTAGCCCACCATAAAGGTCGGTTTTTTACAAATAAAGAAGGATAGGTGAGACAGTAACAAGTAAAAACTTGCCCAGATAAAAATTTACAAAGGTTGAACTTAGATGAAAGGCACACTCTTACTTTAGATACCAATTTTCTGGCATAAATGGAAGCTTCTACGAGCAGTGGAATGATAATCGGGAGATCAGTTTATATGGAAGCAACATCAGGGTAAAAACTGATTTGGACCATACTTGGCACGGTTATTGAAAGTCGTAAAAGAACGCTACGTGACAAATCAAGATTACAAATTAGGAGATAGGATTAGATGGGATCTAAAGCAAGTTATAAACCAATTTAAACCATATTTGGAATCAAATCGGATAATAATTGCGACTTTCGGGACTCAAGGAATAAAATCGATACATCGGTTTATACGGCAGCTATATCTGGTTATATACCGATTTTGGAATTACAACGGATATTGGAAGTTATAACAGAACGCTACGTGCATAATTTTAGCCAAATCAAAAAACAATTGCGGCTTTTAGGGACTGAAGATTCCAAACCCAGAGATCGGTTTATATTTATATTATACTAGATGACCCGGGCCCGCTCCGCTGCGACTTCTTTTACTTTATATGGAACAAAAGTTTCCTTGGAATATTTATTTTCGACAATAAAAGAGCTTTTAGTGAAATACCATACTACGAAAAAAGTATATCGCTTGACTAACAGTTTAACAATATAAGTGCCTTTATCTGAATCCCATATGATCTTTATGGGTCTACGAATTTAAGTTTAGACGTAAGTTGTATTTCATTCTTGAAATACTTCATTTCAGCCCGATATTCTCATGATGTCTGATTTAGTGAAGTTTTCGGGGGAGAGTTGGTCCCCCAGATATTTGGCCCTGAAAAAATATCAGCATCGTGCTCTTCTCTCAAATACCATTTATTTAAACCCCATATTGCCATTGGCTTAAGAGGAATTTACAGGATGAGGCGTAATCCAAACACATGGCCCCAAAATAGGTTATCAAATTCGTTTTCTAAACTCAAATACCTTTCATTAGAGCCACATATTGGCAGGGTCGAAAAATGTTTTTTTCTTTGGGGGTGTTTTGGGAAAGGGGTTATGCCCTAAATACATGGTCCTACATTTGGATATCAAATTCGTATTCTACTCCCAAATACCTTTATTTGAGCCCCATATTGCGATGGTCACTAAAAAATTGCTGTTTGTGGGGTATTTTGGGAAAGGTGTAGACCTCAAAAAATTGGTCCCGAAAATGGGTATCAATTCTTGCTCTACTCCCCAATACCTTTCATTTAAGCTCCACATTGACATGGTGGGTAAATATGCCCGATTTACGGGTGTTTTGGGGATTGGGTGGTCCCCCAAACACTAAGCCCGGAAAATATATTAGCAACGTGCTCTATTCTCATATATCTATATATGATTTATTTGAGCCCCATATTGCCATGGGCCTCGAAATTGGATATCAAATGCATTTTCTAATCTCATTTAAACTCCTTATTGCAAAAGTCAGCAAATATGTCCGGTTTGGGGTATTGATCCTAAAAACTATGAATATTTAGTTCCACTCTCTTTAAGACCCAAATTGTCTTGGTGAATTTGCTCACCATCACATTTGCTCACGTCCTATTTGGGGGTTGTTATGGTGGTGGGACGTCCCCTAGACAGTTGGTCCCTAATGTTTAATTTGAGCCACATATTTCCATAGTCTGCAAGTATGACCGGCTTGGAGCGTGTTTTGGGGGATGGGCAGCCACTCAGTGAGTTGGCCTTGAAAATATTGGGTTGCCCAAAAAGTAATTGCGGATTTTTCATATAGTCAGCGTTGAAAAATTTTTTCACAGCTTGTGACTCTGTAATTGCATTCTTTCTTCTGTCAGTTATCAGCTGTTACTTTTAGCTTGCTTTAGAAAAAAAGTGTAAAAAAAATATATTTGATTAAAGCTCATTCTAAGCTTTATTAAAAATGCATTTACTTTCTTTTAAAAAATCCGCAATTACTTTTTGGGCAACCAATATATATCGGATTCGTGTTCTACTTCAAAAACTTACTTACTATTTGGGTGGTTTTGTGGGGGTGGCGTGGCCCCGTAGACACTTTTCCCGAATATTGATATCAGATTCGTGCTTTACTCCCAAAGACCTTTCATTTGAGCCCCATATTGCCATGGTCGGCAAATATGTCCGATTTAGGGGTGTTCTGGGGCTTGGGGTGGTCCCCCTAGCACTTGGTCTGACAATTGGATATCAGATACGTTTTCTCATCCTAAATACCTTTCATTTGAGTCCCATATTGTCGTGATTGGTGTAAATATATGTTTGGTAGGTTTTTGGGTGGGGCAGTCCCCTTAGGTACCCCATTCAAAATTTTTTTGAAAATTAGGGTAAGGGGGAGGGTCCGCTCCCCCTTCAGATATCAAAAAATGTAGTACCCTATTTTCACCACGGGGTCTTTATGCACCATCTGTGAACCAAGAAAATCGGTTCAGCCGTTTCTGAGTCTATAAGGAACACACAAACATACGAACAAGCAAACAAATACAATTGATTTTTATATATAAGATTTATATACCCAGTTACAGACCGATTTGAGTCTTACTTGGATCATTTGTTGGAAGTCGTAGCAAAACACCGTTTGCAAAATTTCAACCTATTCTTATAACAACGGCGGCTTTCAGGGACTCAAGAGTAAAATCGAGAGATCGGTTTATATGGGGGATATATCAGGCTATATACCGATTTGGACCTTAATAACCACTGATATTGAAGGTCATAACGCAACACGGTACTACCGTATTGCATGGACTAGCATGTACGCCTATGAAGCTGAACGCCTGGGTTTGAATCTTGGCAAGAATATCAAAAACAAGTAAGATCGTGCTAAGTTCGGCCGGGCCGAATCTTATACTCCCTCCAGCATGGATCGCATTTGTCGAGTTCTATGCGCAGTATCTCTTCTTAGGCAAACAAAGAATACTGAATAAGAACTGTTGTGCTATTGGAGCTATATCAAGTTATAGTTCGATTCGGACCATAAATGAATGCTGAACATTGTAGAAGTCATTGTGTAATATTTCAGTTCATTCGGATAAGAATTGCGCTTTGTAGGGGCTCAAGAAGCTGTATCAAGTTATTGACCGATTCAGACCATACAAGACACGTATGTTGAAGGTCATGAGAGAAGCCGTGTACAAAATTTCTGCCAAATCAGATGAGAATTGTGACCTCTAGAGGCCCAAGAAGTCAAGATCCCAGATGGGTTTACATGGCAGCTATATCAGGTTATGTACCGATTTGCACTATACTTCGCACAGTTATTGGAAGTCATAACAAAACACCTCATGCAAAATTTCAGGAAAATCGGATGAGAATTGCGCGCTCTATTGGCTCAAGAAGTCTAGATCCCAGATCGGTTTACATGGCAGCTATATCAAACCATGGACCGATTTGCACCATACTTAGCACAGTTATTGGAAGTCATAAGAAAACACCTAACCCAAAATTTCAGGGAAATCGGATAAGAATTGCGCGCTCTATTGGCTTAACAAGTCAAGATCCAAGATCGGTTTATATGACAGCTATATCAGGTTATGGACCGATTTAAAGCATGCTTGGCATAGTTGTTGGAAGTCATAGCCTAACACGTCGTGCAAAATTTGAGCCAAATCGGATAGGAATTGCGCACTCTAGACGCTCAAGAAGTTAAGACCCCAAATAGGTTTGTATGACAGCTATATCAGGTTATTGACCGATTTCAACCATACTCGGCATAGTTGTTATAATAGTCATAATAGAATACCTCATGCAAAATTTCAGCCGAATAGGATACGAATTGTGCCCTCTGGCAGCTCAAGAATTCAAGACCCCAGATCGGTTTATATGGCAGCTATATCAAAATGTGGATATAGGCCATTTACAATTCCCACTGACCTACACTAATAAAAAGTATTTGTGCAAAATTTCAACCGGCTAGCTTTACTCCTTCGAAAGTAAGCATGCTTTCGACAGACAGACGTACGGACGGACGGAGGGACATGGCTAGATCGACTTTAAATGTCATGACGATCAAGAATATCTATACTTTACTAGCCAAACCGGGCCCGCTCCGCTGCGCCTTCTTTAACTCTCTAATATCTTTTTAGGGTGGGGACACTTCACCCTGAATACGGATATCGAATTCGTGCCATTGTAGCCTATGACGCTGAACGCGTTCGAATCCTGGCGAGAACATCGGACAAAGCGGTGTTTATCCCCTCTTAATGTTGGTGACATTTGCGAGGTTTAATGCCATGCATGGTCATTAAAAAAATGTTCCCCAAACAGGTGTCGCACTGCGTGACGCCGTTCGGAATCGGCTATAAAAAAGGTCCCCTATCATTGAGGTTAAACTTGAATTGGAAAGCACTCATTGATGTGTGAGAATTTGCCTCTTCTCGGTTACTGGTGGTAATTTTTTTCCTTAGGGTAATATTCTTATTAGGGGAGGGATGGCACCTCAGACATTTCAACTCAACTATGGATATCAAATACGGGCTGCACTTCCAAATCGCTTTAATTTGAGCCCCATATTGCCAGGGCCGGTGGAGGGTGTTTTGGGGCTGGGCGGCCACCGGCACTTTGCACTGAAAATGGATATCAAATTCGTTCTTTATTCCCAACGGAAATGAAGTTCAGTTTAGGGGGTGATTTATGCCTTACCCCAAAACACTTGGCTCCAAAATTGGATGTCAAATTCGTTTTATACTCTGAAAAACCTTTCATTTGGGTCCCATATTGTCATAATGGGTCAACTAACCCATTTGACGTATCTTTAGGAGGAAAAGCACCACCTAGACTTGAATGAAAATTTTAATGTCATATTCGTAATCTACTCCCGAATACCTTTGGTCGGCTAATATGCCCATTTGGAGGTATTTTGGGGTGGGCGTTCACCTCCATTACTTGGACCTAATGTTTTATGCCATATTTGTAGTCTACTGCCTAATACTTTTTATCTGAGCCCCATATTGACATGAACTTCGACTATATCTGTTTAGAGGAGTTTTGGGTTTGGGGGGGGGGACCCGCTGGGTATCTAGACCCACATTTTAACACCATATTCGTTTTCTGGTCTCCAATACCTTTCATTTGATACCTATATTGACCCGATCGGTCCACTTTTGATTTGGGTTGTGTTTCGGCATAAGGGGGAGGGTCCGTCCCCCTTCCGATACCAAAAAATTATATAGCCTATGTTTCCTACCAGACCAACCAACACAATATGCGAAAATTTTGAGAAAAGCGGTTCTGCCGTTTTTCAGTCTATACGGAACAAACAAAGAAACCGACAAACAAACATACAAACAAACAATTGAATTTTATATATACGAAGATGGAGTCTAAGACGAATATTTCGAGGATTTACAAACAGAATGACGAAATTTGTATACCCCTATCCTATGATGGAGGGTATAAAAATTAAGTTGTATGGCATAACTTTATTCTACATACCAAACTTCTGTCAACCCAGCAAAAATTAATGCTTCTAGGAACCGAAGTAGGATGATCAAGAGACCGATTTATATGGGAGCTATATCAGGTTATACACTGATTTTGGTAGTATTTTACACAGTATTTGGAAGTCATAAGAACACCTTTCATGTCAAATGTCATTCTAGTGGGGCAAAAATTAAGGCTTTAAAGATCTCAAGAAGTCAAATTGGGAGATCGGTTTATATGTGAGCTACATCAGGTTAAAGACCGATTTGGACCATACTTGGCACAGTTGATGGAAGACATGCCAAAAGACTGCATGCAAATCGGACGAAATTTGTGGCTTCCATGGGCTCAAGAAACGGTTTATATGGGAGCTATTGTGTTGCCCAAAAAGTAATTGCGGATTTTTTAAAAGAAAGTAAATGCATTTTTAATAAGACTTAGAATGAACTTTAATCAAGTATACTTTTTACACTGTTTTCCTAAAGCAAGCTAAAAGTAACAGCTGATAACTGACAGAAGAAAGAATGCAATTACAGAGTCACAAGCTGTGAAAAATTTGTCAACGCCGACTATATGAAAAATCCGCAATTACTTTTTGGGCAACCCAATATATCAGATTATAGACCGATTTGGAGCGTACTTGCCACAGTTGTTGAAAGTCATAACAAAACTCCACATGCAAAATATCTGTTAAATCGGACAAAAATTGCGGCTTCCAGGGGCTCAAGAAGTGAAATCGGGAGATCGGTTTATATGGGAGCTATATCTAAATCTGAACCGCGCCGCCCCTATCGAGATCCACCAGGATTCATTAATTTCGAGGTTCCATAGAATCGCTGAAAACACCCCTCCTTGGGCCGTTCCTCTGGTCATTCGCCTTCTGACCAAACTATCTCCCTGGTTCGCATTAATAATCCTGCCATAAAGCATATTATTGGTCCACTAGGAGATTAAGGGGTTAATCCCCATGCGGTTCAGTGCGGCGACTAATACCCCTATCTCCCCATTATTGGAGGCCCCTCAATATCAAAGACGGCCGCCAAAGTGAACTCCTTCTGTCGGACAGAGGTCTCGACCTCCTGTATCACCTCGTGAAGGGCCGTCTCCACCGACCTGCCTTTGAGGTATGCGTGTTGTACCCCACTGAAGTTTCCCTGCATCAGTCCCCCTCTCACCCATGACCAGGTGGGTTTTGGGTTGTACTCTGAGGAGCTAGTCATATCTAGTCATATCGAGAAGGTTACCTGACAACTGTATTGTGTATCAAGCGGAGATTCTCACAATTAAAGAAGTGGTGGAATGGCTGAGATATAATATCATAACGACGATTGTCATAAATATCTGGGGAACATATTTCTGAATTCAAGTACTGACCTCTACTGTCGCAGAACTCTGATCGAGATGGCTGAACATTTCAAAATTCACCTTTTGTAGGGTGCCGGACCACAGAGATATCCCAGAGCAGACGAGCTTGGGAGACTAGAACTACTTTACATATTCCAGGGGAACTGGAATCTGTAGGTATGCCTCTAGCGACCTAAGAGATCTAACGTTTAACTGTTGCTGGCTAGAACAGTCGTCTCAGTCACTGTGTCCATCATGACAGATCACTGTCTAATCGGAGAACATCCTGACAGACTGGTTGAAAGTAACGACTTCTGCAGAAGCGGTGAGGATGTAGAGCAAGAAGAAGGCTGCAGAATACCTTTGTGTATGTGTACAGCACTGACTGTCAGTAGGAGTTCCACTTAAGGTTCTCATTTCTTTGAGAACTGGTCTGATTTAAAGGAAGTGAACATTCGCAAGCCCGGCCGACACGGGAATACTATGATGACTACACGGGCAGGAATTTTGAGCTCCGACTTGCGTGGTGCCCATCGTTGTTACGGGAAGCTTAGCTGAAAGCTACCGGGTGCTTCCACAAGTTGCGGATGGTGGAAAGCTTCGTTTTTGTGCGCAATAGCTGCAAATGCGTCAGTCCCCCTCTCACCTCCTGAGCAATCAGTCTTTCCAGTGTCTTCAGCAAAAACGATGACAGACTAATAGGCCAATTATACTTCGTCGTACTGAGGTTTATTCTTCCCGCCTTGGGGATAAAGACCACCTTGACTTCCCTCCATGCTATCGGTGTGTAGGACCATGGCCAGGCTCGCCCGGAAGATCCGCTTAAGCCATGGCAGGGTGACTCCAAGGAACTCCTGCAGCAGTGCCGGGATAATTCCGTCAGTTCCTACCGACTTAAAAGGCCGGAAAGTGCGGACCGCCCACGCTATCTTCTCCTCGTCAACAATGACCCTGGTGAGGTCATCCGTTAAGGCCACATGTGTAGGTATTGCAATGTCCTGTTCACCGAGACCTCTTCCTGGCCACCTGGGAAATGAATGTAACCATAGTAGCATATCTATAGTACTACTTAAACATAGTTAGACTCCAGCGAACATAAAGGTATTTAAACTTATTCTAATTGCTTAGTTACTTATAAAGATTCCTTCACATTCAAGGAGACTATAACTGAGGAATAAAAAGTGCCAGTCGAACCCTTCTGTTTACTCGTTTAAATCTCTAAATATGTATATACAATGTTTGTATATACATTCATACCAAATATTGTATTAACAACAACAATTTTACTTCATCATTGGCAAATTTCAACAATAGCTTGTAATGATTCCTTAAAGCGATTATTGTCAATTATGTGAAGCACAAAAATTAATTAGAATCAATCCCTTCAAATTGTTTGCCTAAGCGATATCTGTTAAAGCATTTTAGAGAAAAGTTAGTCCTTCGATAAGTTGTTGTAATTACACAAATAAGATTATGCGAAATGAAACTTCGGCGTTTGTGTGGCACATGATGGAGAACAAATATTTGCTGCAAGTCAACATGAAACTATACAAGGCAATAGAGTTTCATCACGAACTTGCTGTTGTTGTTGTTCAACACGTTTGCAATAAAAGAGGAAATTAAAAGGGCCATACATAAAACTTGTATTTGATACAGTGGACAAACATCGGCGACAATTGGATACTCTATGCTTGTGCAAATAAAAGAAGATAATAAAGTTTAAAGAATTTCAAAGTCAAACATTAACAAGTAAAAGCGTGCTAAGTTCAGCCGGGCCGAATCTTATATACCCTCCACCATGGATCGCATTTGTCGAGTTCTTTTCCCGGCATCTCTTCTTAGGCAAAAAAAAAAAGGATATAAGAAAAGATTTGCTCTGCGATTAGAGCGATATTAAGATATGGTCCGGTTTGGACCACAATTAAATTATATTTATGTTGGAGACCTGTGTAAAATGTCAGCCAATTCGAATAAGAATTGCGCCCTTTGTGGGCTCAAGAAGTAAAATAGAGAGATCGATTTATATGGGAGCTGTATCGGGCTATAGACCGATTCAGACCATAATAAACACATATGTTAATGGTCATGAGAGAATCCGTCGTACAAAATTTCAGGCAAATCGGATAATAATTGCGACCTCTGGAGGCTCAAGAAGTCAAGATCCCAGATCGGTTTATATGGCAGCTATATCAGGTTATTCACCGATTTGAACCATACTTGGCACAGTTGTTGGATATCATAATAAAACACGTCGTGCAAAATTTCATTCCAATCGGATAAAAATTGCACACTCTAGAGGCTCAAGAAGTCAAGACTCAAGATCGGTTTATATGGCAGCTATATCAAAACATGGACCGATATGGCCCATTTACAATACCAACCGACCTACACTAATAAGAAGTATTTGTGCAAAATTTCAAGCGGCTATCTGTGCTCCTTCGGAAGTTAGCGTGCTTTCGACAGACAGACGGACGGACGGACGGACAGACGGACGGACATGGCTAGATCGACATAAAATTTCACGACGATCAAGAATATATATACTTTATGGGGTCTAAGACGAATATTTCGAGTAGTTACAATCAGAATGACGAAATTAGTATACCCCCCATCTTATGGTGGAGGGTATAAAAAGTGGAATTGTTAGTTCATACTTCACCATATTCTACAGCATTTTTTTCACATGATGACATATACTCCTTAATTTCCCAAGAATATTCCATTAAGGAACAGGAGATACTTCTCTCATATCAATGAGGGCAGTCCGATTAAAGTTAAATCTCAATGATAAGGGCCTCCTTCATTATGCCGAGTCTGAACGGAGTGCCGCATAGTGGCACCACTTGGTAGAGAAGTTTTAACATGGCAGAATACCTCACAAATGTAGCCAGCATTAGTAAGGGATAACCACCGCTGAAAATTTGTTTGATGTTCACGTCGGGGTTTGAACCAAGGCGTTCGGCGTCAAAGGCGGACATGCTAATCTCTGATAGAGAAGATTTAAGAAGGCTGGATAACTTACAAATGTAGGCAGCATTAGAAAGCGGATAACCACTGCTGCAAATGTTTCAGATGTTCACGCCATAGGCGGACAGGCAACCCTCTGCTCCACAGTGGCCTGCATGAAGATGACATATAGTATAATGTTTTGTCCAGGGCAGCTGGAGTCGTCTGAGTACTCCGAACAGAGGCCAAAGTCGATGGGTGGGACTTCGCATCTCTGCTCTATCACTTGCAGTCTTTAGCAGATTCACTGTTCCCTTGCATTGGAAGTCTCTTCAAGGAATCTTTCCCGCCTATACACCTATTCCTATCGAATAGATAGCTCATCATACAGTGGTCTCAAGATTAAATCCCAACGCTGAAAGTCGATAACTTGGGTTTTACTATACATTTCTTGGCGGTTTAAACTTTTGTCTCCTTAAGGTGTAATTTTTCTTTAATCACAGAAATATGGAAGAGAATTTTGTAATGTTTATACACAACCATCTGATCTCCACATAGAACTTTTTCAGTTCCGATATCTCCTCGTTCAGTTTAACAGATAAACTTTTTAATCTTTTAGCAAAAACTTCAACTTTCAAAAATTATCAAAGAAAAAGGCGTTAAGTTCGGCCGAGCCGAACTTTGGATACCCACCACGGGTATCCAAAGTTCGATTATATATGAAAACTACCTTTCGTCATAATCCGGTGAAAAATGCATAAATTATGCCCCCATAGTAGCTTAATCAAAATATGGTCCGATTTGAACCAAATTCGACAAGGTATTGACTGGTCTATTAAGTACAATTCATTGTTCAATTTTGTAGAACAAAATATTGGCCTCTTTGATAGACATATACAAATATAGACCAATCTGAAGAATATACGGCACGGATGTCGAAAAGCCTAACATAAATCACAGTATCAAATTTCAGCGAAAACGTATTAAAGGGTGATTTTTTGAGGTTAGGATTTTCATGCATTAGTATTTGACAGATCACGTGGGATTTCAGACATGGTGTCAAAGAGAAAGATGCTCAGTATGCTTTGACATTTCATCATGAATAGACTTACTAACGAGCAACGCTTGCAAATCATTGAATTTTATTACCAAAATCAGTGTTCGGTTCGAAATGTGTTCATTCACCGTTCAGCGATGAGGCTCATTTCTGGTTGAATGGCTACGTAAATAAGCAAAATTGCCGCATTTGGAGTGAAGAGCAACCAGAAGCCGTTCAAGAACTGCCCATGCATCCCGAAAAATGCACTGTTTGGTGTGGTTTGTACGCTGGTGGAATCATTGGACCGTATTTTTTCAAAGATGCTGTTGGACGCAACGTTACGGTGAATGAACACATTTCGAACCGAACACTGATTTTGGTAATAAAATTCAATGATTTGCAAGCGTTGCTCGTTAGTAAGTCTATTCATGATGAAATGTCAAAGCATACTGAGCATCTTTCTCTTTGACACCATGTCTGAAATCCCACGTGATCTGTCAAATACTAATGCATGAAAATCCTAGCCTCAAAAAAATCACCCTTTATAAATGTGCCTTTTATGGGCCAAGACTTTAAATCAAGAGATCGGTTCCGACCGATCAGGGCCAAATTGAAGAAGGAAGTCGAGGGACTAACACAACTCATTGTCCCAAATTTCGGCAACATCGGACAATAAACCTAAAACCGAGAGTTCGATCTATATGGCAGCTATAACCAAATCTGAACCGATCTGTGCCATATTACAGAAGTATGTCAAGGGGCTTAACTTAACTCACTGTCCCAAATTTCGGCGAAATCGGAAAATAAATGTGCCTTTTTGGGCCCGAAACCTTAAATCGAAAGATCGGTCTATACGACAGCTATATCCAAATCTGGACCGATCAGGGCCAAATTGAAGAAGGAAGTCGACGGACTAATACAACTCACTGTCCCAAATTTCGGCGACATCGGACAATAAATGCGCTTTTTATGGGACCAAAACCTTAAATCGAGGGATCGATCTATATGGTAGCTATATCCAAATCTGGACCGATCTGGGCCAAATTGCAGAAAATTGTCGTAGATCCCAACGCAACTCACTGTCCCAAATTTCGGCAAAATCAGACAATAAATGCGTCTTTTATGGGCCCAAAACCTTAAATCCAGGGATCGGTCTATATGGCAGCTATATCTAAATCTGATCCGATCAGGGCCAAATTAAAGAAAGATGTCGTAGGGCCTAAGACAGCTCACTGTGCCCAAATTTCGGCAAAATCGGATAATAAATGTGGCTTTCATGGGATTAAGACCCTAAATCGGAGGATCGGTCTATATGGCAGCTATATCCAAATCTGGACCCATCTGAGCCAAATTGAAGAAAGATGTCTGGGGCAAATGGACGAAGGATGTCAAAGGGTCTAACACAACTCACTGTCCCAAATTTCAGCAAAATCGGATAATAAATTTAGCTTTTATGGGCCTAAGACCCTAAATCGGAGGATCGATCTATATGGGAGCTATATCCAAATCTGCACCGATCTAAACCAAATTAAAGAAGGAAGTCGAAGGGACTAGCACAACTCACTGTCTCAATATTCGGCGACATCGGACAATAAATGTGGCTTTTATGGGCCAGCTATATCAAAATCTGAGCCGATCTGAGCCAAATTGAAAAGGACTGACGAAGGGCCTACCATAACTCACCATCCCAAATTTCAGGGCAATCGGACAATAAATGTGCCTTTTATGGGCCCAAAACCTTAAATCGGAGGATCGGTCTATATGGCAGCTATATCCAAATCTGGACCGATCTGAGCCAAATTGACGAAAGATGTCGAAGGGCCTAACCCAACTCACTGTCCCAAATTTCAGCGGATTTCAGCGGAATCGGATAATAAATGTGGCTTTTATGGGCGTAAGACCCTAAATCGGAGGATCGGTCTATATGGCAGCTATATATAAATCTGTACCGATCTGGGGCAAATTAACGAAGGATGTCAAAGGGTCTAACACAGTTCACCGTCCCAAATTTCAGCAAAATCGGATGATAAATGTGGCTTTTATGGGCCTAAGACCATAAATCGGAGGATCGGTCTATATGGCAGCCATATCCAAATTTGGACCGATCTGAACCAAATTGACGAAGGATTTCGAAAGGCTCAACGCAACTCACTGTCCCAAATTTCAGCAAAATCGGATAATAAATGTGGCTTTTATTGGCCTAAGACCCTAAAACGGAGGATCGGTCTATGTGGGGGCTATATCAAGATATAGTCCGATATAGCCTATCTTCGAACTTAACCAGCTTATGGACCAAAAAAAGAATCTGTGCAAAGTTTCAGCTCAATATCTCTGTTGCGTGATTTCAACAGACAGACGGACGGACATGGCTAGATCATAGGGTCGGAAATGGATATGTCGATGTGTTGCAAACGGAATGACAAAATGAATATACCCCCATCCTTCAGTGGTGGGTATAAAAAGTGCATGACTTATTCGACCATGACCATACTTGGCGTAATCAAACCTTATACTACTCTGTAAGTGTTTTGAAGCACGATTTTCATAAACCAATTGCATTTGGGCAAATTGAAAAAAACCCTTTCCATAGCTCCTTCTCAAAAGTTATAAATCCACCAGCAAATCTAATCTACCATCATGTACATCATACAAACATAATACGGATCTGTAACAATGTTTTTAAAAAGCAACAGCTGTTGCTCGTTCCAAAACAAAATCTAACCCATTTAAAAAGACAGCATTGGTCTGCTAATGAAGCTTAACTGAGGAGGCGCAGCAAGACCGCAAAATGAACACTTGTGCAGACATAAATGGGAACAAAATGAAACGAAAGGATAATTACAGACAAAAAGGTTGTTTATAATGCGGAAGTTGCAACAGCAACACTTTACACACAAAGCACAAGTGTGCCTTGATGTGACCGCCATCATTAGAGGGAGGTTTATTTATTTTGACATTAGATTTGCAACACTTAGATTAGGTTTGCACCACTTTGTTATCACTTCCAACAACTGTGTTAAGAATAGTTCAAATCGGTCCGTAACTTATATAGGTGCCATAAAAACCGATCTGGGGTCTTGACTTCTTGTGCCACCAGAGGACGCAATTATTATCCGATTTGGCTGAAATTTTACATGAGGTATTTTGTTATGACTTTTAACAACTGTGCTAAGAATAGTTCGAGTCGGCCCATAACCTGATATAGCTGTCATATATACCGATGTGGGTTCTTGACTTCTTGAGGCTTTACATGGAGCAATTCCTATCCGATTTGGCTGAAATATTGCATGACGTCTTTTGTTATGACTTCCAACAACTGTATTAAGAATGGTGCAAATCGGTCCATAAGCTGATATAGCTGTCATATAAACCGATTTGGGGTCTTGACTTCTTGAGCCACTAGAGGGCGAAATTATTATCCGATTTAGCTGAAATTTTGAATGTGGTGTTTTGTTATAACTTTCAACAACTGTGCTAAGAAAAGTTCAAAGAGATGCCGTGGCAAGAGCTCGACAAATGCGATCCATAGTGGAGGGTATATAAGATTCGACCCGGCCGAACTAACCATGCTTTTTTTATATGAGTTCTCGGTACCGGAATAAAATATGATCGTTGTTTGTTGAACCTTTTTTTCTCCAGGCAAAATTGCTCGACTCTGACTCCGCAGCCCTGGTTCAACAGAGAGCGATGGTGTTAATTGTTGACAGTGGGGTATGCAACTCTATTGCAACTCTTGAACATTGTCGTAATGTGGGTAACATTGTACTGCTCTATCATTACTGCATTAAAGTAATGAAGTGTGTTCCGAAAAGATCCGTCTTCTTATACCTGACGTTAGGATGTTCACCAGGAATACAAGGCTTGCCAAGAACTCACACCCGTTTGTAGTAAATTGACCAGTTGACCGAATCATGTATTACCAAGAAAATTCATTTCTCGCCCGAACCATTCGTATGTGGAATTGACTTCTCGCTTATGTCTTTCCTACCAACATAAACGTTCAGAGATTTAAATCCAATCCTTAACATTCCTAACTGCCATATCAATCCACTGCATGTATGGGGGACATCCCCTGCGTGTTGGTTGTCAACCTAAAAGTTCGCCGGCTGCGATAACACCAATGTCATCTCCTGCATAGAAGATAGCCTAAAGGCCGAGTATAAACTTTACCTAGGATTGGATTTATACAATAGGTTCTCCTTCTAACTCTCGAAAACTAATTCTTAACGATTTTGAAATCTTTTATCAAACCTTTTGCTTCAAACATACAACCTAAGCCTGAAATTCCATATCCGACCGCAGTAGATGACCCCTATCCTACCCTAAAGTTTTCTTACAGAGTTTAAGCACATCTAAAAAAATAACTTCAACTTTCAAGAAAACTCCAAAAAATGTAATTCCTTGCAGGGAAAGCAAGATTAGTTATTATCAGCAGCCACATGGAATGCAGCAAATTGGTTAACACTTTACACTCCAGCAATGCACACCATTTTGCTTGTTTCACAAAATTCTAGCAAAATTTTTGTAAAAACTTTTCGCCTGTCTAAACAAGTATAAATTGCATGGCAACTTGGTGGTAGCCGCCATACCTACATTCCAACATCCTATGAACGTGATTTTTTTCAATATTTTTGTTGCATGCAGCTCATTGAAAGTTTTAGCCCTGGCTCTGGCCCCCACCATTTGGTTATCTCTTTTCAATGGCTTCAAGAAGAGTATGCATGCAGGCTGGCAGACATCACTAAAAGACAGCATCGTCATTTACTTGGCAGCTTCTCGATTTTATTCCACGCTATCGCAAACCACCAAGTGGATTTTTTCCCCCTACAAGGTTAAAAATAGTTTTGGTTTGTTGAGATTTTTTCAGCTTGAGAGCTTGAAAAATAGTTCTGCGAATTTAAGCTGGTGATTAAGTTTGGAGCAACGCAAGCATAAAAAACGGAAGAAGATTGATATTTAATTATTTCCTAACCTCAAAGATCTTAATAATCTAATTTATGTTGGCAAGAGTTCGCACACACACACACACTCGCACACTGGGATTTTCTTACATTTACAAGCAAAACTGTTTGGGCTTTGCTTGACACATTGACACTGGTCTCTCAATAGCCCAGTGGCTGAAGTTAAGCCACTGGAGGCCTGTTAGGGCCTTTAAAGACATTGTTTCCGAGGCTGTAAATATGTTTTATACCCACCACCGAAGGATGGGAGTATTTTCATTTTGTCATTCCGTTTGCAACACATCGAAATATCCATTTCCGATCCTATAAATAATATATATTCTTGATCGTCATAAAAATCTAAGACGATCTAGCCATGTCCGTCCATCTGTCTGTTGAAATCACGCTACAGTCTTTAAAAAGAGAGATATTGAGCTGAAATTTTCCACAGAGTCCTTTTTTTGTCCATAAGCAGGTTAAGTTCAAAGATGGGCTATATCGGGCTATATCTTGATATAGCCCCCATATAGACCGATTCGCCGATTTAGGGTCTTAGGCCCATAAAAGTCACATTTGTTATCCGATTTTGCTGAAATTTGGGACAGTGAGTTGTCTTAGGCCCTTCGACATCCATCGTCAATTTGGCCCAGATCGGTTCAGATTTGGATTTAGCTGCCATATAGACCGGTCCCCCGATTTAGGGTCTTAGGCCCATAAAAGCCACATTTATTGTACGATTTTGCTGAAATTTGGGACAGTGAGTTGTCTTAGGCCCTTCGACATCCTTCGTCAATTTGGCCCAGATCGGTTCAGATTTAGCTGTCATATAGACCGATCCTCCGATTTAGGGTCTTAGGCCCATAAAAGCCACTTTTAATATCAGATTTTGCTGAAATTTGGGACAGTGAACTCTCTTAGGCCCTTCGACATCTTTCTTCAATTTGGCCCTGATCGGTTGTGAATTGGATATAGCTGCCATATAGACCGATCCTCAGATTTGGGGTCTTAGGCCCATAAAAGCCACATTTATTATCTGATTTTGTTGAAATTAAGGACAGTGAGTCGCGTTAGACCCCTCGACATTATTCGTCAATTTAGTCCAGATCGGTTCAGATTTGGACATAGCTGTCATATAGACCGATCTTCCGATTTAGGGTCTTAGGCCCATAAAAGCCACATTTAATATCAGATTTTGCTGAAATTTGGGACAGTGAACTGTCTTAGGCCCTTCGACATATTTCTTCAATTTGGCCCTGATCGGTTGTGAATTGGATATAGCTGCCATATAGACCGGTCCCCCGATTTAGGGTCTTAGGCCCATAAAAGCCACATTTATTGTACGATTTTGCTGAAATTTGGGACAGTGAGTTGTCTTAGGCCCTTCGACATCCTTCGTCAATTTGGCCCTGATCGGTTGTGAATTGGATATAGCTGCCATATAGACCAATCCTCAGATTTGGGGTCTTAGGCCCATAAAAGCCACATTTATTATCTGATTTTGTTGAAATATAGGACAGTGAGTCGCGTTAGACCCCTCGACATTATTCGTCAATTTAGTCCAAATCGGTTCAGATTTCGATATAGCTGCCATATAGACCGATCCTCAGATTTGGGGTCTTAGGCCCATAAAAGCCACATTTATTATCCGACTTGCTGAAATTTGGATGAGTGAGCTATCGTAGGCCCTTCGATATCTCTCTTTAATTTGGCCTTGATCGGTTCAGTTTTCGATATAGCTGCTATTTAGACCGATCTCTCGATTTAAGGTTTTGGGGCCATAAAAGGCGCATTTATTGTCCGATTTCCATGAAATTTGGGTCAGAGAATAGTGTTAGAGCCCTAAACATCCTTGTTTTATTTGACCTAGATCGGTTCATATTTGCATACAGGTGCCATATAGACCGATCTCTCGAAGGTCTTGTGCCCATGAAAGTAGCATTTATTGTCCGATTTCGCTAAAATTTGGTACAGCGAGTTATGTAAAGCTCCTCCACTTACCTGTTCAATGCGGCACGGATGGGTTCAGATCTGGATATAGCTGCCATATAGACCGATCTGCCGATTTAAGGTTTTGGGCCCAAAAATATGAATTTATTAACAGATCTCTCTGAAATTAGGCACAAGGAGTTCTGTTAGACACTTCGACATTCGTACCGAGTACGGTTAAGTTCCGTCTATATTTTGATATAACTGCCATATAGACTGGTCTCTCAATTTAGGGTCTTGGACCAATAACAGTTGTATTTGAGGGTATACCAATCTTGTCATTCTGTTTGTAACACCTCGAAATATTGATCTAGAATCCCATAAAGTATTAAAATTATTGATCTTCTCGACATTCTGAGTCGAACTAGCCATGTCCGTCCGTCTGTCTATCGAAGTCTCCATCGACGATAGCGGTCGAACGTGTAAAGCAAGACGTTTGAAATTTTGCACTGATACTTAATATCAGTGTAGGTCGATGGGGATGGCAAATGGGCCATATTGGTTCAGATTTGGTTATAGCTCCCATATAAACCGATCTCTCGATTTGACTTCTTGAGCCCCTGGAAGCCGGAATTTTTCTCCGATTTAGCTGAAATTTCGCATGTAGTGGTCTATTATGACTTTCAACAACTGTTTTAAATACGGTCGAAATCTGTGCATAACCTGAAGTAGCTCCCATATGAACCGATCTCCCAATTTGACTTCTTGAGCCCCTACAAGCCAAAATTTTTTCCGATTTGGATGAAATTTTGCATGTAGTGTTTTGTTATGACTTCTATCAACTGTGCAAAGTACAGTTCGAATCGGTCTATAACCTGATATAGCTCCCATACAAAACGATCTCCCGATTTAACTCCTTACAAGCCGCAATTTTTGTCCGGTTTGGCTGAAATTTTGCCCTTAGTGTTCTGTTATGACTTCCAATAATTGTGCCAAATACGGTCCATATCAGTCTATAACCAGATATAGCTCCCATATTTTAGCAAAATCCAAGGTGGTGGGGTTCCCAAGATTCGACCCGGCAGAACTTAATGCCTTTTTACTTGTTTATTTTTATTTTAGGCGCTGTTTTCTTTGTTTTGATTGTATTTACACTTGACATTGTCAAATGAACCCCTTGACACTTGAAAAAAAGTATTCTGAATGTGGACGTTAAATAAGAATTTTCAAATTGATCTTAGTACGACTTTGGATGAAGAGTAACCGCCAACAGCTAACATAGGGCAAAATCTTCGATTTGAATTCTTTATCCTAAAAAGCCTTAATGTTAGTCCCAATTTGGTGAAGTGCGTGGTTTGCTTCATATCCCTTTCAAGGCCTTCTGCCTATCACAATCCCTCTCAACTTCCAGCTCTGGCCATTATCCTTCTGTTCTCTTATTTGCATGCCTTCAATGACACATTTTGCCCGCTTTGACATAGAGTTCAGTTCAGTCGAAAGTGTTTTTGAGGGTTTTTCATCATCATCATCAGTGCCTTTTGTCTGCACTTGGGTTGTTTCAGAGAGCTTGCTCCTTGCTGCTTTATCCTTTTTTTTTGTGCTACCATAAAAAGGAAAATGAAATATCTTTGTGTTAGAAATCCTTTTTTATAAATTAGTTGCATACACCATCTTTCGTTTTGGTCGGCTTTCTCTCGCTGTGGCACCACTCTTTTGGTGCCTCAAAGTGTCTCGCCATTGTATTAGTCTATGATGTCATGAAAATCTGCAGTAATTAGTGATGGCTTAACTTTTCTCTGCTGGTTTTCATGTTTATATGGCCTTTTTGTAGCAAAAAAGAATAAAAACAAGTTTGGGCTGTAATTTTGTTTATGTCCATTAGATCTCCATCGCCATCATTAGGGCATTGTAGGAAAGAGAAAACTGAAACACATGACTCTAAGATGACAACATTTAAATTCAACGCAATTTGTTAAAGTAGCGTTTAGTAGTTTTGGGAGAAGCAATGAGAAAGGGGCTTAAGTTTAACTTGACCTTTACTTCCACTTATAGTCTGAAGGCAGGCAATAGCGAATTTTGCAAGGTTCAGAATCATAAATCTTCTAAGCATCTACCACAACTCCCCTTGTTCTGCGCTGCTATGGATTTGCCAGCGATAAACTTGTCAATGAGAAGGGCAGCCCATCTGAAAGGCAATCCCTCCTTTGGTTAATAATTTTCCCAACTCTCAAATACAGACTTACAGTCAGACTAGGACCTCTGGCACCCTTAAAACTGAGCTGAGGTATGTTTTACTCATTCTAGATAGTTTTTATACCAATGAAATTTCAAAGCTTAGTTCACATTACACAGCAATTATATTTCTCACTTGTACTCACACAAAATATTTCGATATATGTTATCCTTATACATATCTGCATATAATATTTATGCTTAAAAATGTTTATGTAGATTCACAAGCTGTGCCATGTTTCCAATTTATGTAAAAGTTTTAGTTAAACCCCTTTCCCCAAAAAAAGAAATCTTTAATAATTTCGTGTTATCCATGTTTGCTGCTTGCATACAAGGACTTATCCACACACACACACACGCAAACACACAGAGATAAACGAGAGCATTTCCGACACAAAATCCTAACTATGTCAAAGTAAACAGCACACAGCATAGCTCTACCAACTACAACTACAAAAGTCCCAAGGATAAAGCGACTACGATGGCGACGATGAGCCAAACACATGAATGTGCGGAAAAGGATTTTCCAGGTGTAACAAATTATGTTATAAAAAAAAAATCTCTACCCGTTTTTTTTTCTCAATTTTTGCATTTCCTGCACCATTCACAAATAGTGTGGCAAGTGCAAGCAAAAAAGAGCGTTGGTAAAAGGGCGTTTGTACAAATTACATAAAATATGTCTCCCAAAAAATTACAACGGTGACGACTGCTTTTACTGCAAAATGGGAATGCCATAGCCATTGCCTTTGCTTTGCTTCCTGTGGTGAGGCGTGGCGGTGAGAATTAGAATTTTCATGGCACAACGCAACGAGGTTGTCGCATGCAATTTTCCAAAGTGAGAAAGGAACATTAGACGTGCTTAATATTGCATACTCACCGAATGCTACAAATAATCGCAGCATACTTTGCCTACAATGCAACGAAGCCAAATGCAAGCTAGGATTGAAATACAGACACTGAAAAAAAAAACACAAACTACACATGCAAAATTTCAACCAAATTAGACAAAAATTGCGGTTTTTAAGGGCTCAAGAAGCAAAATCGTGAAATCGGTTTATATGGGAGCTATATCAGGTTATGGGCCTATTTGCATCGTACTTAGCAATGTTGTTAATGGTCATAACAGAACACATTATGCAAAATATCAGCCGAATCCAACAAAATTGCGCCTTGTAAGGACGTCATCTTCTCCCTAATACCTTTCATTTAAGTCTCATATAGCCATGGCCGGCTAATATGCCCATTTGGGGGTATTTGGGGGTACATTACTTGGACCTAATGTTTTATGCCATATTTTTAATCTACTGCCTAATACTTTCCATTTGGGTCCCATATTGATATGAGCTTCGAATATGTCTGTTTAGAGGACTTTTGGGGCTGGGGTGTGTTTTTGGGGTAGCGATGGAGGGTCCGTCCAAATAAACCTATTTAATGGGGTTTAGGCTGGGGCTGCCCCCCATGTACTTGGTCCGCACTTTTATTATCAAATTCGTACTCTACTCTTGAATACCTTTCATTTGAATCCCATATTATACCGATCGGTCCACTTTTGATTTTAGGTAGTACTTTCAGGGTAAAGGGGAGGGTCCGCCCCCCTCCCGATATCAAAAAATTATATAGCCTATGTTTCCTACTAGACCAACCTACAAAATCTGTGGAAATTTTAAGGTAATCGGTTCAGCCGTTTTTGAGTCTATGCGGAACAAACAAACAAACCGACAAACAAACAAACTAACACAAATTGAATTTTATATATAAGACTAGCTGAGCCGCACCAGCTCTGCTGCGTCCGATTATGCCATGTTGGAGAGAATTACTCTAAATTTTCTGCGTAATTGAAGTTGAAAATGTATTCCAATTTTTCTTTGGATTTTTCTACACTCATGTACCTCTTATTTAAACCCCACATTGCAATGGTCAGTAAAAGTCCTTCTTGGAGTGTGATGGAGCCCAGACACTAGGTCCCCAAAGTGAAAATCAATCTCGTGCTCTATTCCCAAGACCTTTCATTTAAGATCCATATTGCCATGGTCGGTAAATATGTCTGTTTTGAGGGGTTTAATAGTGGTGGGGTGACCCACGAAACACTCAGCTCGGCAATTGGATATCAGATTCGTTTTCTGCTCTCAAATACCTTTAATTTGAGTCCCATATTGTAGTGGTTGGCCTATAAATCCGTTTGCCGGGTTTTGGGGGTGGGCGGCTCTACTAGGCATCCCACCCCAGACCCTATAAAGTATATATATTCCTGATCAGCGTAAAAATCTAAGAAGATTTAGACATGCCCGTCCGTCTGTCTGTTGAAATCACGCCACAATTTTTAAAAATAGAGATATTGAGCTGAAATTTTGCACAAAATCTTTTTTGTTCCTAAGCAGGTTAAGTTCGAAGATGGTCTTAGGCCCATAAAAGCCACATTTATTATCAGATTTTGCTGAAATTTGGGACGGTGAGTTGCGTTAGGCCTTTTCACATCCCTTGTCAATTTGGCCAAGATCGGTCCAGACTTGGATATAGCTGCCATATAGACCGATCTCTCGATTTAAGGTTTTGGTCCCATAAAAGGTGTATTTATCGTCCGATGTGGCCGAAATTCGAGACAGTGAGTCAAGTTAAGCCCCTCGATATACTACTGCAATATGCCATAGATTGATTCCGGATTTGAATTTAGCTGCCATGTAGACCGATCTCTCGTTTTAAGGTTTTGGGCCCATAAAAGGCGCATTTATTGTCCGATTTTGCCGAAATTTGGGACAGAGAGTTGTGTTAGGCTCT
The DNA here is from genome assembly GCF_963082655.1 of Stomoxys calcitrans. Classification (NCBI taxonomy): domain Eukaryota; kingdom Metazoa; phylum Arthropoda; class Insecta; order Diptera; family Muscidae; genus Stomoxys; species Stomoxys calcitrans. The sequence goes on from NC_081554.1 coordinate 23,486,450, forward strand.
TCGACATTTTTCTGAAACTTGGCCCAGATCGGTCCAGATTTGGATATAGCTGCCATATAGACCGATCTCTCGATTTAATGTTTTTGGCCAATAAATGGCACATTTATTGTCCGATGTCGCCGAAATATGGGACAGAGAGTTGTGTTAGGCTCTTCGATATTCCTCTTCAATTTGGACCAGATCAGTGCAGATTTGGATATAGCTGCCATTTGGACCGATCTCTCGATTTATGGTTTTAGGGCCATAGAAAGCGCATTTATTGTCCGATTTCGCCGAAATTTGGGACAGAGAGTTGTGTTAGGCTCTTCGACATTTTTCTGAAACTTGGCCCAAATTGGTCCAGATTTGGATATAGATATATAGACCGTATAGACCGATCTCTCGATTTAATGTTTTTGGCCAATAAAAGGCGCATGTATTGTCCGATGTTGCCGAAATTGGGGACAGAGAGTTAAGTTAAGTTCCTCCACATATTTCTGCAATTTTATCTAGATCGATCAAGATTTTGATATAGCTGCCATATAGATTGGTATCTCAATTTAAAGTCTTGGCCCCATAAAAGGCACACTTATAATCCGATTTCACTGAAATGTGACACAGTGACATATGTTAGGCTTTTCGACATCCGTGTCGTATATGGTTGAGGTCGATTTATTTTTAGATAGCTACTCAAAAGACCAATATTTTATTATACACAATTGAACAATGCCATATGTTCCAAATGGGAACATATTTCGATATAAATGCTATCGGGCATAGTATGCATTTTTGACCGGATTTTAACAAAACGTGCTTTACATATATTCCCGAGGTGGTGGGTATGCAACGCCTTTATACTTGTTTTTGGTATAAGTTGGGAGAATGCATTACGCATCTAACGATGACCGTCGCCTCTCGCAGTATGCTGTGCTCGGTATCTACCGGCTAAAAACCCACCTTTTCTCTAGGGATATGTAAACTACCTCTACACCGCTATCGCATTACTTCGACATGGATCCCCTTGTGTTCTTACGCCATTCGTCTAAGTGTTCCTGCGCTCAGGTACCATCTCCATATAGCAGATATATCAAGGTATCTTTTGAATTTCCTACACCACCACTGGGGTACAGGGTATTATATTTAGCTTAGTGCATGTGTTTGTAACACGCAGAAGGAAGAGAGATAAACCCATTGATATGTATACCGATCGACTCAGAATCACTGCCTGATTCGATTTGACTATGTCTGTCTGTCAGACCGTCTGTCTCTCCATGTAATTTGCGTACAAACAACAGATTGCAAGTTTCATCCGATCGTCTTAAAATTTGGCAAATACATTTTTCTTGGTGTAGAGACAAAACTTTGTGAAATTGTGTAAAAATCGGTTCAGAATTGAATTAGCTCTATATATAAGTTCGACCGATTTGGACTAATATTGCAATAAGGTGGTAATTTTTTAACCGATTCTCTCGAAATTTGGCAGGAAGGATTTTCTCGACATTACTGGTCAATTTCATAGAAATCGGTTCAGATTTAGATATAGCTTCCATATATGTATATCATCCGATTTTCACTTCAAGAGCCACTGCAAGCGCATTTATTAACTAATTTTGCCAAAACTATGCACAACGCTTTCCTCGACGACTATGTGACAATGTGAAAGAAGTTTGGTTGAAATCGGTTCAGATTTTGATATACCTCCCACATATATGTGTTCGTCAGATTTTGGGTAATTTCCAGTAATGTTGTCATTTGTGAACCGTAGTTACTACAGTTTGAACATATTTGCTGGAAATGTGATACGGATTGTTTAATAACCCATCTAAAAATATCCGGCGAGGTCCATCAAAATTGGTTCAGAATAACATATGGCTCCCACTTTGTACTTATGGGTTAGGTTAGGTTAGGGTTAGGTTATACCAGAGTATGTCTTCGACAAAAGTTGTCACAGCTCTCCTCTCTGATGCATATCTTCGTTGTTAGGTTTTTCGATTTACTCTTCAGTCGCGCCAGCGGAAGACCTTGTGCTCTGCATCATCAACCTTTTCTTCTTTTTCTTAGATGCAGTATGGTGATCTGCTTTCCATTCCTTGTAGCTACTTGCGGAAATATCTGTGTTCAGATATTGCCTACGTCACATGGAAGTTTATGTGGCTTCTCTTTCTACCGATCCATTGGCGTATATCGGGAATGACCTCAAAACAAGCATCCGCCTCGCTTGTCATTCCATCTTGACTGCCAAATGCTCAGCGTGTCTTTTCGTATATCTTCCACTGAACCCCACTTTTGTAGGGGGTTTAGTTTGGCGACATATATTTTCATCCACTCTAGAGCCTGTAGTTTTATTGGCATCATTCGCCTATAATGAGAACCGCAAATTCAAACACTGTTCGGTAAGATGGCGTAATTCATAGAGCGGTTGTTCTTTGTACCGAAAGCAGCGCCTTAGCACTGCATATGGCTTGTAAGGATCTAACCCAAATCTCGCTTCCAAATAAAAAATAAAGGGTGATTTTTTAGCTATAATCTTTTTGACAACACTGGCTTAAATAGCTCACGCACGTTTCGTGTTTTGTTTCACTGTCAACCATCTTCAGTTTGGTCTATAATTTAACCATGAATCGTCTTACAAATGAACAAAGCATGCAAATAATTAAATTTTTTTATCAAAATTAGTGCTCTGTTAAGAAAGTTCATCGTGCGCTTCTTGTATTCAGCGACGAAGCTCATGTTTGGCAAGGGGCCTCCTTTTTATAGCCGAGTCTGAACTGCGTGCCTCAGTGCGACACCTCTTTGGAGAGAAGTTTTACATGGCATGCAAATGCAAATTTTGCTTATGAACATTCCACTAAGGAACAGGGGCAAACTTCTCATATATCAATGAGTGCAGTCCGATTCAAGTTTTCAGCTCAATGATAAGGGGCCTCCTTTTTATAGCCGAGTCTGAACTGCGTGCCTCAGTGCGACAACTCTTTGGAGAGAAGTTCTACATGGCATAGTACCTCACAAATGTTGCCAGCATTAGGAGTGGGAAACCACCGCTGAAAATTTTTTCTGATGGTCTCGCCAGGATTCGAACCCAGGCGTACAGCGTCATAGGCGGACATGCTAACCTCTGCGCTACGGTGGCGTCTTGCAACAGTCTTCCTCCAAGTATTGCAATATTAAAGATGTTACAAATCAAAAGGTTAGAAAGGCAATCACTTCAATTCATTTTCCTCCTTTAGCTCAAACATATTTTTTTTTTCTCTGCAAAATTATTGTAGACTAGTTTGGCACATACAAATTATGCATACGTATGTAAGTGTTCGTGTATGTGTGTGTACAAGTGCAATGCTTCCCATTTGCATTTGAGCAGTCGCATGTATATGTTTTCGCCTATGTTTGTGTGAATGGCAGCATTGTGGAGTGTGAAAAACTGTGTGCTCGACACGTTAAGCTGCATTTTGATTCCATTATATTAGTGCAAATAAAATTAGAGGATTGTGGGAAAAACAATGTTCAAGTAGAAAATATAGTGGCGCGCAATGCACCCAATGATTGTGAAATGTAAGACGTAGCAAGTGGAAAAAATTTAAATTCTAATATGACTAAAGAAGATTTTAGTATTAGAAAGAAAAGGACTAATGTAGTTGTCCTTGACTGAATAATAAAATCAAAACATTGAGGTTAGAATATTTGAATTAAAAATAAACTCCAATAAGGTGCAGATGTCAATTCGGGGGGACGGTTTACATGGTGACTATATTGAAACTTAGGTGCACCATATTTGGCAAGGATCCGAAGGTTGTTATTAATATCTCATTTGGTTTGATCCACCTTGGCAGATTTCAAAGGCATATTTATAGGTTTAAGTTGGTTATGGTCATAATGTATCTCACGAATAATGCTTCAATGTTGTCTTCCAATGCGTCAATTGAAGCGGACTGGTCTGTAAAGACATAGAGCTTTAATATAGCCTCACAAAAAACAGTCTAAAGGCGTTAAATCGCATGTTCTAGGCGGGCAATTGGTCGGTCCCGAACGTGAAATAGAATGTTCACCGAACTGGAATTGATAATAAAATGTATTTGTAATTTATTTATTTACACCCGCACAACAAGAATATAAAATTCTTATAATTAAAGTGCGCCTCTCAATAAGTCCATTGTCACGCGTGCTGTGAGGCATGTGGCACTATCTTGTTGAAACCACATGTCAGCAAGTCAAGCTCTTTAATTTTAGGAAAAAAAAACTGTTGGATATCATCCCACGATAGCGCTCACCATTCACAGTTACGTTACAATTCGCATCATCTTGGAAGAAGTACGGTCCAATGATGCCACCAGCCCATAAACCGTACCTAACTGTGCCTTTTTCGGGATGCATTGGTAGCTTTTGCAGTGCTTCTGACTGATCTTCAGTCCAAAATCGACAATTCTGCTTATTTACATACCAATTGAGCCAAAAATTTGCTTCGAAGTGAAATGAAACATGAGCGCGATGGACTTTCTTAACAGAGCAAGCATTTGGATAATAAAATTCAATAATTTGTAAGAGTTGTTGGTATGTTAAACGATTCCTGGTTAAATTATAGACCAAACTGAATATGTTTAACAGTGAATCAAAACACGAAAAGTGCGTGAGCTTTTAAAACGAGTGTTGCCAAAAAGATAATAGCTAAAAAATTACCCTTTATTTTCCACTGATTTCAAAATGAATTTAAAACAAATAAAAAGTCATTAACTTCGCCCGTGTTGAGCTTTGGAGACACACGATCATGGATATACTTATTACCATATTTTATTATACCCTCCATCACATGTAGTAATTTCTTCATTCTGTTTGTAACTCCTCGAAATACTTGTCTAAGACCCCATAAAGTCATGACATTGAAACCTCTGGGTCTAGCACCCTTTCGGCCTTTCTCCATAGCTCGTTCGGATCCGTACCACTTAGAAGTATTATAACGTCGTCTGTGTAGGAGACGGGTTCAAACCTTTCCTCAGTCAGCATCCGTAATAGGTCACTTATGGTGGTTACCCATAGGGATGGCAATAAAATGCCCCCCTGAGGAGTGCCTTGTGCCACTTTCTCCCTTATATTTATGCCATGAGACACACAATTTATACACCTGTTCCTTAGCATATGGTTTATCTAGTCTCTAAGGACCGGGTCCACCCGGTGTTGGTCTAAGGATTGGATTAGTGTGTCGGTCCGCACATCATTAAAAGCCCCCTCGATGTCAATGGGTATACGTTTAGGCATAGAAGGATTCTTCTATTTTATGCACAACCTCGTGCAGCAAAGTCTCCACCGAACTTGCCCCCTGCCAGGCTTTCGGAGTATGTGCAAGTCCTAGGCACGCTGTGAAAGTATTGGCCGAATAAGGAGCCATATAGTCTGCCTCTTTCTGTAGTAACGCCGGAAATACTCCATCAGGTCCAGATGACTTAAATGGTTTAAAGCTCTTCAAGGAATCCTTCACCACAAATTCCTTTATTATAAACCTTCGATCTACGTCATTATTCCAAGATTCCGGTGTCTCCGTGAGTCCCGTCGTAAATTCCAAATTTTGCCCATGAACATTCCATTAAGGAACAGAGGCAAACTCCTTACATATCAATGAGTGCAGTCCGATTTCGATTCAAGTTTAAGCTCAATGATAATTGGCCTCCTTTTTATAGCCGAGTCCGAACGGCGTGCCGCAGTGCGACACCTCTTTGGAGAGAAGTTTTACATGGCATAGTACCTCACAAATGTTGCCAGCATTGGGAGGGGAAAACCACCGCTGAAAATTTTTTTCTGATTGTCTCGCCAGGATTCGAACGCAGGCGTTCAGCGTCATAGGAGGATATGCTAACCTCTGCGCTACGGTGGTCTCCATAACCTGTGGAAAATTGGTTTTCATCAAAAGCCTTAACATGTCTTGTCCTCTGCTCTCACTCCCATGTCTTTATTTATCTTTTATTTATCTTGGCTTCCAGGAGACACGTTTTGCCGCTCTGATAATCTTATTGTATTCCTTGAGCCGTGTGTAATACACTTCCCAATAAACTCTTGCTTTTTTACGAGGCGCTCTGTTAAAAAGTCTGCGGACCTCTTTGACAATATTGCGAATCTCCCCAGTCATCCAAGGTTTTTCTTGGGCTGATTTCCTTTCCCGAAGAGGACAACTATCTTCGAAGGACCCCACCAGTGCAGTCGTAATCGTGTTGACATTTTCGTCAATGTCTTCTATGCTTGGACAATCTAAATTATCTTGCCCAAGGCTTCTTCTGAGTAGCCTTCCGAATTTTGTCCGGTTGGTTTTCAACTTATTCCGGAAGCTTATCGGATTCGGCCGTGCTTGCCGTGCTATTTTAAACCTAATGTAGCTATGGTCAGAGAAAGAGTGCTCCATGGAGAACCTCCAATCCTGAATTTCATCGATTAGATTTTCCGAACATATCGTCACATCTAATATCTCCTCCCTAATCCTAATAACAAAGGTAGCGGTCTTACCAATATTAAGTGATATTAGGTCGTTAGTATTCAAGAACTCTGCCAGGTTTGGCCCCCTTGTTAGTATTGGCACTACCCCACGTTTTAACTTGTTTAAATTAACTCAAATTTTATTTTGCCCAAAATTTTTATTTATCAATGCTTTTTCCTTAAAGAAAATATACATTTGTGTGTGTGTGTGTGATAGTGGTTTGTCTTCTAAGACATTCAGGAATTTTTAAAAGAAAACTTCGACACCAACAGCTTCGCATTCCGCAGCCATAGAAAAATTTCTTATGCACCATACATTTAGGGCGTGTTGTTTATTTGTTCATAATCACTGCATACTTTTAGGAGTTCCTTGCCACTCACAAAGTCTCTACGGTTTGGAGGAAAAAACTACTTAAAACTTATTTGATATGCGCATTATGTTCACAACAATGGGGAAACATGTCATAATCCAACATATTTTATATAACAATCAGTCTTAGTTCAAAGCAAAAAGAAAAAAAAGTAAAAACTCAAACACCCACACCAATGCATATGCAAACAGAGAAACACAAAGTTCTCGACTAGGACTTTATTAAAAAATGTCATGAAAAACAAAGTTCGCACAAAATATGAGAACTTTCTCGTTGCCTTTTTAGCCAAAGCAAATATTGAGTGAAAATTCCAGCAGCAGTTCGGGCTGTATATGATAGTTGGTGAGTGTATGGGTGTGTGTGTATGTTTGTTTTTGTTTTTTTTTTTTTTGGAATATTGTATGCATATAATCACTTCTTAACAAACAGAATCACCAAAACATTCAAATGAACAATACAAAAAAGGACTACATAAGCTGATGTATGGGATGGATGGGTTTGCAAGCACTTTCAATGGCATGCAACCAAAGTGAATTTCCAATAGTTTTGAATAATTTGCCAACAATATTCTTCAATACACATCAACACTCACAACCATCAACATACCCATTTTGAATCTCTCAGAAAAAACTGGTGAGCGATTCACTTCCGACACATCATAAAAACATAAATTTGTAATCTGTATGTGGGTGGCTATTACAGCCATAGAACGGGAACTTTAATCTTTCTATGGTTGTTTAAAAACCGGCAACCGGTTTTATTTTTTAACGGTGTCTTTTTCTCTAGAATTAAAGTTGTTTGAGCCATTTAAAGGGTGATTTTTTTGAGGTTAGGATTTTCATGCATTAGTATTTGACAGATCACGTGGGATTTCAGACATGGTGTCAAAGAGAAAGATGCTCAGTATGCTTTGACATTTCATCATGAATAGACTTACTAACGAGCAACGCTTGCAAATCATTGAATTTTATTACCAAAATCAGTGTTCGGTTCGAAATGTGTTCATTCACCGTAACGTTGCGTCCAACAGCATCTTTGAAAAAATACGGTCCAATGATTCCACCAGCGTACAAACCACACCAAACAGTGCATTTTTCGGGATGCATGGGCAGTTCTTGAACGGCTTCTGGTTGCTCTTCACTCCAAATGCGGCAATTTTGCTTATTTACGTAGCCATTCAACCAGAAATGAGCCTCATCGCTGAACAAAATTTGTCAAAATTTGAACACATTTCGAACCGAACACTGATTTTGGTAATAAAATTCAATGATTTGCAAGCGTTGCTCGTTAGTAAGTCTATTCATGATGAAATGTCAAAGCATACTGAGCATCTTTCTCTTTAACACCATGTCTGAAATCCCACGTGATCTGTCAAATACTAATGCATGAAAATCCTAACCTCAAAAAAATCACCCTATAGATATGGACTACAATAAATATATGTTATGTAACAAGTAAAAGTAAAGGCGTTAAGTTCGGCCGGGCCAAACTTTGGATACTCACCACCTCGGGTATATATGTAAACCACTTTTCATCAAAATCCGGTGAAAATTGCATACCTTATGCCCCATAGCAGTTATATCGAAATATGATCCGATTTGGACCAAATACAAACAAGTACAAGTCATTGTTCAATTACGTCTACCAAAATATTGGGCTGTTGAAAAACCTAATATAAGTCACTGTGTCAAATTTCAGTGAAATCGGACTACACATGCGCCTTTTATGGGGCCAAGATTTTAAATCGAGATATCGGTCTACATGGCAGCTTTATCCAAATCTGGACCCGTTTGGGGCAAGTAGCAGAAAAATTTGGAAGAGCCTAACACAACGCACTGTCCCAAATTTCGGCGAAATCGGACAGTAAATGCGCCTTTTATGGGCCCAAAACCTTAAATCGAGAGATTGGTCTATATGGCAGCTATATTCAAATCTGGACCGATCTGAAGAAGGACGTCGAAGAGCGTAACTTAACTCACTGTCTCAAATGTCAGCGACATCGAAGAATAAACGCGCCTTTTATGGCCACAATACCTAAAACCGAGAGATCGGTCTATATGGCAGCTATATCCAAATCGGAACCTATCAAGACCAAATTGAAGACAGACGTCGAAGGGTCTAAGACAACTCACTGTCTCGAATTTCAGCGATATCGGACAATAAATGCGCCGTTTATGGATCCAAAACCTAAAACCTAGATATCGGTCTATATGGCAGCTATATTTAAATCTGAACCGATCTGAGCCATATTGACAAAGGATGTCGAAGGGCCTTACACAACTCACTGTCCCAAATTTCAGCAAAATCGGATAATATATGTGGCTTTTATGGGCCTAAGACCCTAAATCGAAGGATCAGTCTATATGACAGCTATATCCAAATCTGGACCGATCTGAGCCAGATTGGCGAAGAATGTCGAAGGGCCTAACACAACTCACTGTCTCAAATTTCAGCAAAATCGGATAATATATGTGGCTTTTATGGGTCTAAGACCCTAAATCGAAGGATCGGTCTATATGGCAGCTATATCCAAATTTGAACCGGTCTGAACCAAATTGACGAAGGATGTCGAAGGGCTCAACCCAACTCACTGTCCCAAATTTCAGCAAAATCGGATAATAAATGTGGCTTTTATGGGCCTAAGACCATAAATCGGAGGATCGGTGTATATGGCAGCTATATCCAAATCTGAACCGATCTAAGCCAAATTGACGAAGAATATCGAAGGGCTCAACGCAACTCACTGTCCCAAATTTCAGCAAAATCGGATAATAAATGTGGCTTTTATGGGCCTAAGACCATAAATCTGAGGATCGGTCTATATGGCAGCTATATCCAAATCTGAACCGATCTGGGCCAAATTGACGAAGAATGTTGAAGGGCCTAACACAACTCACTGTGCCAAATTTCATCCAAATCGGATATAAAATGAGGGTTTTATGGGCCTAAGACCCTAAATCGGCGGATCGGTCTATATGGGGGCTATATCAAGATATAGTCCGATATAGCCCATCTTCGAACTTAACCTGCTTATGGACAAAAAAAGAATCCGTGCAAAATTTCAGCTCAATATCTCAATTTTTAAAGACTGTAGCGTGATTTCAACAGACAGACGGACGGACGTGCCTAGATCGTCTTAGATTTTTACGCTGATCAAGAATATATATACTTTATAGGGTCGGAAATGGATATTTCGATGAGTTGCAAACGGAATGATAAAGTTAATATACTCCCATCCTTCGGTGGTGGGTATAAAAACAAGTAAAAGCGTGCTAAGTTCGGCCGTGCCGAATCTTGGGAGCCCACTACCATGGATTCTGCTAAAAATGCATAAAAAATGCATTGTACATACCAAACTTCTGTTAAACCAGCAAAACTTAAAGCTTTTAGGAACTGAGCACTGATGACAGAGAGACCGGTTTACATGGGAGCTATATCAGGTTATAGACTGATTTGAACTGTATTAAGCACATTTGTTGGAAGTCATAACAGAACACCGCCAAATCGGACAAAAATTGCTGCTTCCAGGGGCTCATGAAGTCAAATCAGGAGATCGGTTTATATGGGAGCTATATCGGGTTATGAACCGATGTGGACCATAATTGGCATAAATGGAAGTCATAATAGAACACGACATGCAAAATTTCAGACAAATCGGACAAAAATTGAAGCTTGTAAGGGCTCAAGAAGACAAATCGGGAGATCGGTTTATATGGAAGCTATATCAGGTTATTGACCGATGTGTTAAATTGTTAATTGTTTGTCTGTTCCGTATAGACTAAAACCAACTAGAACCGATTTAAGCAAAATTTGGAAGCCTAAAAATACAAAATTGATATAAAATTTTGGGGTCAAATAACCTGGGGGGGCCCTGGTAGCCCCCCAGTTGGTAGCGTGCTTGGATTCCCAGTTTAGGGGTCGTGGGTTCGATTCCCGCCAGAAGCCTTGGTCTGCCGCTACTGTGGTATCGCAATGGACTTAAAAATGTCTAAGTGAGTCTGTAAAAGACTGCCACCCTTTCCTAACCTAACCTGGGGGGACGCCCCATCCCAATACCCGATTGAGAAAAATGGGTATCAAATAAAAGGTATTTAAAATTAGAGTACAAATCTGACATAAATATGTATTCCATCGGGTCTGAGGGGCCTCCCCACCAACAAAAACCCCTAGCGGCAGTAGATTACGAATATGGCGTAGAAAAATGGATTCAAATACCTGGGGCTCGCCCTAAGAGTAAAAGATATTTGGAAGTAGATTGCAAATATCCTATTAAAAATGAGCTTCATGTGATAGAAGGATGCCAACGCCTAAAAACACCTCCTAAAATGTTAAATAAAAGGTATTTCTGATCTGAACCATGTTTAGGTCAGATGTTAGGTGGCTTTAAACATCCCACCGTATCAAATTTCAGCAAAATCGGGCAACAAATAAAGTTTTTATGGGCTTCAGACCCTTCATCGGCAGATCGGTCTATATGGCAGTTATATCTAAATATGGTCTGATCTGAATCATATTATTGGCTTAAAAGAACTCACTTTTCAAGTTTCAGCGAAATCGGGTAATAAAAAAAGCTTTTATAGGCTTCAGACCCTTCATCGTCAGATCGGTCTATATGGCATCTATATTTGAATATAGGCTGATCTGAATGATACTTCTGTCGAATGTCGAAAGGCTTAAAAAAACACGCTTTTTAAATTTCAGCGAAATCGGGCAATAAATAAAGCTTTTATAGGCTTTAGACCCTTAATCGACAGATCGGTCTATATGACAGCTATATCTAAATGTAGTCCGATCTGAACCATATTTCGGTCGGATGTAGGGAGACTTAAAACGACTTTCTGTTTTAAAAATCAGCACAATCGAATAATAAATGCAGCTTTTATGGGCTTCAGACCCTTAACCGGCAGATCGGTCTATATGGCAGCAATAACTACGTCCGACCTGAAGCATATTCGGGTCAGATGTCGGAAAGCTTAAAAAAACTTATCGTTTCCAATTTCAGCGAAATCAGGTAATAAATAAATATTGAATAGGCTTCAGCCCCTTATTGGACAGATTGGTCTATATGGCAGTTATTTCTAAATATAGTTCAATTTGAACCATATTTGAACCGTATGTCGGGAGAGAGATATTGTTGTAACCACATTTTCATGTCGAGGTGGTTCATTCCGGTCCAAAGGACAAATCGCCGTGGTAACCATTGGTTATTTAAAAGGCACCAATGACTCGCCTTGTCATATCGAGAATCGTAGGCACTCAGTATGTGTGCAACAGCCAGTGCAACCCGACCTCTCACTGAGACTCTCCACTCGATGCCGCTGACTGCCTGCGACTGCAGTTACACCGGATGGAGCATTCCACTATTCGCATCTAGTGGAGGCACCCGGTATCTCATAGCTGAGCTTCTCGTGATAGCAATGAACACCACACAGATCGGACCTCAATGTTCCAGATTGTGTGGAGCTCACAGCTATCCCGTGCCGGGATAGCTAAATGTGCTAAGTTCGGCCGGGCCAAATCTTATATACCCTCAGCAATGGATCGCATTTATCGAGTTCTTTGCCCGTTTGCCTAAAAACAGCAAACAAAGGATAATGGATAAGAAATGATATGCTATTGGAGCTATATCAAGTTATGTTCCGATTCGGACCATGTTTGAAATAAATGTTGGAGACCATAGTAAAAGTCATTGTGTAAACTTTCAGCCAATTGGGATAAGAATTGCGCCCTCTAGAAGCTCAAGAAGTCTAATCGGGAGATTGGTTTATATGGCAACTCTATCAGGATATGGACTGATTTAGACCATACTTACCAAAGTTGTTGGAAGTCATAGCAAAACGATATGTGCAAAATTTCAGCCGAATCGGATAAGAATCGCGCTCTCTTGAAACTCAAGAAGTCTAATCAGAAGATCGGTGTATAGGGCAGCTATATCAGGTTATGAACCGATTTAAACCATACTTAGCACAATTGTTGGAAGTGATACCCAAAACACCACTTGCAAGATTTCAGTCATATCAGATGAATATTGCGCTCTCTAGTAGCTCAAGAAGTCAAGACCCAAAATCAGTTTAAATGGCAGCTATATCAAAACATGGACCGAGATGACACAACCCACCTACACTAACAAGAAGTATTTGTACAAAAGCGCATAGGTTTACTCCTTCGCAAGTTAGCGTGCTTTCGACAGACATACGGACAGAGAGATGGACGGTCAAACGGACGGATGGACAGACGGACGGACAGACGGACGGACAGACGGACGGACAGACGGACGGACAGACGGACGGACAGACGGACAGACGGACGGACAGACGGACGGACAGACAGACGGACGGACAGACGGACAGACGGACGGACAGACGGACGGACAGACAGACGGACGGACGGACGGACGGACAGACGGACGAACAGACGGACGGACGGACGGACAGACGGACGGACAGACGGACGGACAGACGGACGGACGGACAGATGGACGGACGGACATGCCTAGTTCGACTTAAAATGTCATGACCATCGAGAATATATATACCTTGTGGGGCCTTGGACGCATATTTCGAGATTTTACAAACGAAATTACTATACTTCCATCCTATGGTGAAAGGTATAAATATTATCGTTCATTAATTTGAATTTTTTCCGATTATTAAATAAATCCGGTTTCATAAAAACCGACAAAACTTGAAATTGAAAACTGACCCTGTTACACTAGCCGAAATTTGCATGAACATACTCGAACATAGATTTGAATGCAAAAGCAGAACAAAAAGTATGGCCAATGTGTAAACATACACGTTTTGTTAATCCTGGTTTCTTTTGAAACTTTGTAATTTGTTTTTATAAATAACTAAAGTGTGGTGTACTCAAAGATAGCCGCTTTTTCTGCTTACAGCTTTTTTGCAAATTTCATCCAGATATATTTGGCAATTAATGGCAACAATTTTACTATGAAGCGGTAATATTTTTTTTTTCATGACATTCACTTTGTGGTAGAATTTAAGCTTGCAATTTTTTTCCATATAAAAGCGGCTTATGAGAGTAGGTCAAAAAGTCAAAGGCTACTCGCAACCCAATTGCACCATAACTGATATTCTTGACTTGTATATAGGAACACAACTCATCAGTGGGTTTCATGACCTAAGTTGATGCATCGGCTAAAGGTAGTGAGGACATATGGTTGCCTTTTACAAGCATTAGCGTGCAAAGGATCTTGTAGGTATTTCCAGGAGATTCTACCCTGAAATTAGCAGTTATAATTCTGTTGAAATGAATGCAGTTCTTCGTTACGTTTTGACAACATTCTCATATAAATGAAGTGAAAATGTAGGGGTTTTACATAATGCATGTTAAAATTGGCATTTCGCAACACAGTGCAGGAACGAAAATACTTTTCGAGAAGTAACAAGTACGAGCGTGCTAAGTTCGGCCGGGCCGAATCTTATATACCCTCCCCCATGGATCGCATTTGTCGAGTTCTATGCGCGGTATGCCTTTTTAGGCAAACAAAAAATATTAAATAAGAACTGTTATGCTATTGGAGCTATTCAAGTTATACTCCGATTCGGACCATAAATGAATGCTGAACATTGTAGAAGTCATTGTGCAATATTTCAGTTCATTCGGTTAAAAATTGCGCCTTGTAGGAGCTCAAGAAGCAAAATCGGGAGATAGGTTTATATGGGAGCTGTATCAAGCTATTGATCGATTCAGACCATATAAGACACGTATGTTGAAGGTCATGAGAGAAGCCATTGTACAAAATTTCTGCCAAATCGGATGAGAATTGCGCCCTCTAGAGGCTCAAGAATTCAAGATCCCAGATCGGTTTATATAGCAGCTATATCAAAACATGGACCGATTTGAACCATACTAGACGCAGTTGTTGAAAGTCGTAACACAACACTTCATGCACAAATTCGGCAAAATCGGATGAGAATTGCGCCCTCTATTGGCTCTAGAAGTCAAGACCCAAGATCGGTTTATATGACAGCTATACCAGATTATGAACCGATTAGAATTATACTAAACACATTTATTGGTAGTGATACCAAAACACCACGTGCAAAATTTCTGCCAAATCGGATGAGAATTGCGACCTCTAGAGGCTCAAGAAGTCAAGACCCAAGTTCGGTTTATGTGGCAGCTATATCAAAACATGAACCGATTTGAACCATAATTGGCGCAGTTGTTAAAAGTGATACTAAAACACGACGTGCAAAATTTCAGTCAAATCGGACGATAATTGCGACCTCTAGTGACTCAAGAATTCAAGACTCAAGATCGGTTTATATGGCAGCTATATCAGAACATGGACCGATTTGGCCCATTTACAATACCAACCGACCTACACTAATAAAAAGTTCGAAAATAAGCCTGCTTTCGACAGGCAGACGGATGGACGGACGGACGGACAAGGCTAGATCGACTTAAAAGGACATGACGATCAAGAATATATATACTCTATGGGGTCTCAGACGCATATTTCGAGGTGTTACAAACCGAATGACGAAATTAGTATACCCCACCCATACCCACCATCCTATGGTGGAGGGTATAAAAAAGTTTTGATGCAAGCGAATCTACTCAACTTGCCATGGCAAAAATTTACTCTCATGTTGAGGCACAATTGTAAAAACTCCATGACTTACAGCATACGAACAAATGGAGATATTTACCCACACCCTCACACACAATAGTCTACCATCGATACAAACAAGCACCATGTTGTACAATAGTAATGACAACAGCATGTTAACATTTGTTAATGTTTTGCCTCAAAACAAAAACAACCAAACAAAAAGAACAGCAAAACAATAAAACAACAATAAGAACAAACAAATATTAACTGGCTCATCATATGGGCTTTAAACCAAAGGCAACACATTTCGGATATGTGATGTTTAACTGGGGCACCTTACACCCTCTGGCAATACAATAGGCTGCTCTTTGTCTCTCTCTCTCATAGGGGGATATGCATTGTTACTGAAAGTGTTCTTTTCATTTGTTGTTGGTGTTTTATTTAATTAAAATGTAAATTTTTTTATTTTACCAAAAACGAAAATCCCTCCCTAAAAAAAACATGACAAAACCATTCGCAACCACAAGAGATGGTGTAGAAGTGATGGCAGTTACTATGAAACTCAGATAAAAGTTAAAGCATACTTTGGGGATGCTGTTAAGCGTATTTAGTCATACATATTTTTAGGTTGAAATTCAATCATTAAACATTTTAGGCTTTCAAAGGAAATGAAGTAGAATTGAGTTATCATTTAATGTAACACCCAACACCACCCACAACATATTGGATTATGTAGCACTGATGATGAGAAGAAGTGTGCCTTTCTTATTCCCAATTTAATTAACTTGGTTAAGTGACATTGGTGAAAGAAACTTTGATGGGATATTTGATATGAGATCAAAGTGGAATAACCTGATTAGGCAAAATATAATGTAATGAAAAAACGCAAAATCAATTAAAAATATGAATTTTTAGTGAAGCTGGCATGCATCTGCTCCACCATAGGATGGGGGTATGCTAATTTCGTCATTCCGTTTATAACACATCGAAAAATTTATATGAGACCCAACAATCGTCTTAAGTCAATTTAGTTATGTCCATCCGTCTGTCAAAAGCACGCTAGCATTCGAAGGCGCTTTCAATTTTGCATAAACACTTGGTATTAGCGCAGGTCAGTTCGGATTGTAAATGGGCCATATCAGTCCATGTCATTTAGCTACTATATAAACATATCTCGGATCTTGACTTTTCAGCCTCTAGAGGGCGCAATTCTTATCCGATTTAACTGAAATGTGTGCGATGATAGCATGCAAAGCAGTTGTTTTGCTAAGCAATCTATAAAACCCGTGATGATACTCGTCAAATAGAAATTCTGCAACGAAGCTCGGGAGGAGTAGTCGCTCAGGCTTCTTGGCTGCTGGTGAACGGTCTGTACAACTCCCTCTTACCCGGTTCCTTCCCAGGCTGGCACTCTGCCCCTTTTCCAGACATCGGCAACTATAAGTGTGTTCAAAGACAGGTTGAGGACAGTTCTAAGTTACTCGACTACAAATAGATTCAAACTCTTCGGCATCAGTGTAGATATTCCGTTGGGGCCCAACGCCTTAAATGACTTGGCTCCACGGATGATATTTGTAACTTCGTCCACGGTAAATTGTGATGGCTCGGAGAATGACTCTCCTATTAGCTTTGTCACTCGCGGAATGATTAATAAATTGACGTTTGAATAACCAGGCGCGTTTCTTTGGATCCGTCACAGTTACGTTGTCAAAAGTGACTGAGGTCATCCCTTCTACCGATGTTCGCTAGTGACTTAACAGTAGACCACAGCTTGGCTAAACCGGTAACTTAGTTACATTGCTCCAAGTGTTCCAGCCGTAAATTTTGCTTACGCTAGTTGACTAATGACAATGATCGGAGATGCATCCATTTGCATCTCCGATCATTGAGCTCGTCTCGCAAGAGAAATAAACAAAAAATTGTAAAATTTAATGATCTTTGCCTAAAGCAAAAAAAATGAAAAATTCTAAATTCGGCAGAGCCCGGCCAGGATTCGAACCTGTGCACACGGAGCAACAGCGAGAGCCATTGCCGTTGTCTTAGCGTTCGAAGCCATCAAAACAACTTCCAGCAGGTGCACAAAATCATGTGTAGTACGACAGAAGTGTAATTTGTCACAGAAAGAATGTCTGTCATTACACAAAAATACATGCATTGGGAAAAGTACAGCTAATAGACAGGGTTGTCGAGCGTGGTTAATGTGGTAATTGTATCACAGATGCGTTTTCGCTATTAATACGATTCAAATACAACACATCAATGCACGGTCCTAGAAGCCATCAGACCTAATATGGTTGAAAAGTCTTCTAACCAAAGTCAAAACGCGTCCCATGGTGGTTGGTGCGTGTTGCTATCTTTGGCTCTCCTTTTCCATTTGCATCTCCGATAATTGAGCTCGTCTCGAAAGAGAAGCAAACAAAAATTGTAAATTTAATGATCTCTGCCCTAACAGGCAAAAAACTTGAAAAATTCATTGTTTATTTCCAGATTCAGCTCGCCGATTCTAGGGTTTGTGGGGTCCGGGCAATGAATCCCATCATGTTCGTCTGAGAGTACCACTGTCTGTGCCGGGAAATTGGGCCGCATCTGGGTTATTTGACCAGCTGGCATAAAGCGAGCGGCTGCTGCGTTAATGATTTCTCGAAATTTTCATTTCACATTTGAGGTAAGGGTCAGCTCACTGAAGCGAAGATAGATGTACTTTCTGAAGTCGACCCAATCCGCCTTCTTCTGATTGATAAACGCCCGGAGCTCAGAGGTTATAAAGTCGGATAGTCGGTCGATGGTGAGTATTACGGGGAGGTGATCTGATCCCAAAGATTTTAC
Organism: Stomoxys calcitrans; assembly: GCF_963082655.1. Taxonomy (NCBI): domain Eukaryota; kingdom Metazoa; phylum Arthropoda; class Insecta; order Diptera; family Muscidae; genus Stomoxys; species Stomoxys calcitrans. The sequence continues at coordinate 23,504,660 of NC_081554.1, forward strand.
GGCTTGCCACTATATGTCATTTAGGTGATTACGGGATGCAATGGAAATGTCTGGCGAGCTGCTGCACCTCCTCGTAATCCCAGTGGGGCCATACTCATTCACCTTGCAAAACGTGGATCCTTCAATCTGCTCCCCCAAAGCTGTGCGCAGCTGGCCGCATCAGGTCGTTACCTAGGGGAGAATGCCATGAAACGTGAAGCACATTAAAGTCTGCACACTAAAAAAAGAAATTAAGAAAAGTTTACTTGAATCAAGCCTCTGCGGTGTCATAGGTATAGTATGGCCGGGGTTACTAAATTCAAGTGCAAAATTCTCCAACCCTCAAACTCAAACTTCTGGATTTTAGAATTTTTTAATTTTTTAAAACCTCCATCATAGGACAAGGGTTTACTAAGTTCGTCATTCTGTTTGTAACTCCTCGAAATATACGTCTAAGACCCCGTAAAGTACAGAAATTCTTAATTGTCATGGCATTTTAAGTAGATCTAGCCATGTCCGACCGTCTGTCTGTCCAAATCACTCTAACTTTCGAAGGAGTAAAGCTAGGCGCTTGAAATTTTGCACAAACACTTCTCATTAGTGCAGGTCAGTTGGGATTGTAATGGGCCATATCGGTTCGTGTTTTGATATAAACCGATCTAGGATCTTGATTTCTTGAGCCACTAGAAGGCGCAAGTCTTATCCGATTTGACAGAAATTTTGCATGAGGTGTTTTCTTATAACTTCCAACAACCGTGCTAAGTATGGTTGAAATCGATCCATAACCTGATGTAGCTGTCATGTAAACCAATCTGGGCTATTGACTTTTTGAGCCTCTAGAGGGCGAAATTTCTATCCGATTTGGCTAAAATGTTGCGTGACATGTTTCGTTATGAGTTCCAATAACTGTGCGAAGTATGGTTCAAATCGGTTTATAACCTGATGTAGCTGCCATATAAACCGATTTTGGATCTTGGATCTTGATTTCTTGAGCCACTAGATGGCGCAATTCTTATCCGATTAGACTGAAATTTTGCATGAGGTGTTTTCTTATCACTTCCAACAACCTTACTAAGTATGGTTGAAATTGATCCATAACCTGATATAACTGTCATATAAACCGATCCGGGCTATTGACTTCTTGAGAGCGAATTTTCTATCCGATTTGGCTAAAATGCTGCGTGAAGTGTTTCGTCATGACTTCCAATAACTGTGCGAAGTATGGTTCAAATCGGTTTATAAGCTGATGTAGCTGCCATATAAACCGATCTTGGATCTTGGCTTCTTGAGCCCCTAGAGGCCGCAATTCTCATCCGATTTGTCTGAAATTTTGTCCAACTGCTTCTCGCATGACCTTCAAGGTTCGTTTCAAATGTGTCCTGAATCGGTCTATAGCCTGTACAGCTCCCCTGTAAAACTATATCCCAATTTTACTTCTTGAGCCCCTAAAGGGAGCAATTCTTATTCGATTTGACTGAAATTTTGCGCAATGACTTCTACAATAGTCCCCAACATTTTATTCAATTATGGTTCTAATCGGGCCAAAACTTGATGTATCTCCAATAGCATATCAATTATTTTCCTTTTTCCTTTTTTTGTCTAAAAAGAGGTATCGGGAAAAGAACTCGACACCATGGTGGAGAGTATATAAGATTCGGCCCAGCCGTACTTAGCACGCTCTAATTTGTTTGTTTTTAGGATGGGGGTATATTCATTTTGTCATTCCGTTTGCAACACATAGAAATATCCATTTCCAACCCTATAAAGTATATATATTCTTGATCAGCGCAAAAATCTAAGACGATCTAGCCATGTCCGTCCGTCTGTCTGTCACGCTACAGTCTTTAAAAACTGAGATATTGAGCTGAAACTTTGCACAGATTCTTTTTTTTGTATCAGACTACATCTTGATACAGCCCCTCTATAGATCTTCCCATAAAAGCCACAGTTATTATCCGATTTTGCTGAAATTTGGGACAGTGAGTTGTGTTAGGCCAGTCGACATTCCACTTCAATAAGGCTCAGATCGGTCCAGATTTGGATATAGCTACCATATGGACCGATCTCTAGATTAAAGGTTTTGGGCCCATAAAAGGCGCATTTATTGTCCGATGGCGCCGAAATTTGGGACAGTGAGTTAAGTTAAGCCCCTCGACGTACTTCTGCAATATTGCACAGATCGGTTCGGATTTGGATATAGTTGCCATATAGACAGATCTCTCAATTTTAGGTTTTGGGGCCATAAAAGGCTCATTTATTGTCCGATGTCGCGGAAATTTTAGACAGTGAGTTGTGTTAGGCCTTTTGACATTCTTTCTCAATTTGGCTCAAATCAGTTCAGATTTGGATATAGCTGCCATATGGACCGATCTCTTGATTGAAGGTTTTGGGCCCATAAAAAGCGCATTTGTTGTCCGATGGCACCGAAATTTGGGACAGTGAGTTAAGTTAAGCCCCTCGACGTACTTCTGCAATATTGCACAGATCGGTTCAGATTTGGATATAGCTGCCATATGGACCGATCTCTTGATTAAAGGTTTTGGGCCTATAAAAGGCGCATTTATTGTCCGATGGCACCGAAATTTGGGACAGTGAGTTAAGTTAAGCCCCTCGACGTACTTCTGCAATATTTCACAGATCGGTTCGGATTTGGCTATAGTTGCCATATAGACCGATCCGTTGATTTAAGGTTTTGGACCCATAAAAGGCGCATTTATTGTCCGAGGTCGCCGAAATTTGAGACCGTAAGTTGTGTTAGGCCTTTTGACATTCTTTTTCAATTTGGCTCAAATCGGTTCAGATTTGGATATAGCTGTCATATAGACTGATCTCCCAATTTTAGGTTTTGGGGCCATAAAAGGCAGAGTTATTGTCCGATGTCGCCGAAATTTGGGACAGTGAATTGTGTTAGGCCCTTCGATATTATTCTCCAATTTGGCTCAGATCGGTCCAGTTTTGGATATAGCTGCCATATTGACCGATCTCTCGATTTAAGGTTTTGGGGCCATAAAAGGCTCATTTATAATCCCACTAGCTGACCCGGGCCTGCTCCGCTGCGCCTTCTTTTACTTTATATAGAACAAAAGTTTCCTTGGAATATTTATTTTCGACAATTAAAGATCTTTTAGTGAAATACCATACTACGAAAATAGTATCTCGCTGGACTAACAGTTTAACCTTATAAGTGCCCTTATCTGAATCCCATAGATCTTTATTGATCAACGAATTTAAGTTAATTTTGGGTATCAATTCTTGCTCTACCACCCAATACCTTTCATTTAAGCTTCTCATTGACATGGTCGGTATATATGGCTGATTTAGAGGTGCTTTGGCATTGGCGTGGTCCCCCAAACACTAAGCCCGGAAAATATATCAGCAACGTACTCTATTCTTATATATCTATATATCATTTATTTGAACCCCACATTGCCCTCAAAATTGGATATCAAATTCGTTTTCTTATCTCATTTAAACTCCTTATTGCAAAAATCAGCAAATACGTCCGGTTTGGGGTATTGACCCTTAATGAATATTTAGTTCCACTCTCTTTAAGACCCAAATTGTCTTGGTGAGCAAATACGTCCTATTTGGGGGTGGTCATGGTGGTGGGACGTCCGCTAGACAGTTGGTCCCTAATGTTTATATCAGATACGTGGTCTAATTCCAAATACCTTTAATTTGAGCCCCATTTTTCCATAGTCGGCAAACATGACCGGCTTGGGGGGTGATTTATGGGATGGGCGGCCACTGTATGAGTTGGCCTTGAAAATATATATCGGATTCGAGGATTTTTCCTCTTTGGCGGATGTTTTTGGGGAGAGGCGGCCCACCAAACACATGGCCTCATATTTGGATATCAGATTCTAATTCTATACTCAAATACCTTTTATTTAAGCCCCATATTCCTATGCTCAGTAAATAAGCCCAGTTTGGGGGGTGTTTTGGGGAAAGGATGGTCCCCTTAGCACTTGGTCCTACAATTGGATATCAGATATGTTTCCTTATTTGAAATACCTTTCATTTGAGTCCCATATTGTCGTGATTGGTCTAAATATATGTTTGGTAGGTTTTAGGGTGGGGCAGCCTCCCTAAGTACCCCATCCGAAATTTGGATACCAAATTTTTACTTTTAGGGTACTATATGAGAGCACGCAAAATTTCGCTTAAATCGCACCACCCATCTCCGAGATCTGGTGCTTCTGAAAATTAGGGTAAGGGGGAGTGTCCGTCCCCCCTTCAAATATCAAAAAATGTAGTACCCTATTTTTACCACGGAGTCATTATGCACCATCTATGAAAATTTCAAGAAAATCGGTTCAGCCGTTTCTGAGTCTATAAGGAACACACAAACAAACAAACAAACAAATACAAATTGATTTTTATACCCTCCACCATGAGATCGGGGGTATACTAATTTTGTCATTCTGATTGTAACTACTCGAAATATTCGTCTGAGACCCCATAAAGTATATATATTCTTGATCGTCGTGAAATTTTATGTCGATCTAGCCATGTCCTTCCGTCCGTCCGTCCGTCTGTCTGTCGAAAGCACTATAACTTCCGAAGGAGTAAATCTAGCCGCTTGAAATTTTGCACAAATACTTCTTATTAGCGTAGGTCGATTGGTATTGTAAATGGGCCATATCGGTCCATGTTTTGATATAGCTGCCATATAAACCGATCTTGGGTCTTGACTTCTTGAGCCTCTAGAGTGCGCAATTCGTATCCGATTGGGATGAAATTTTGCACGACATGTTTTCTTATGATATCCAACAACTGTGCCAAGTATGGTTCAAATCGGTTCATAACCTGATATAGCTGCCATATAAACCGATCTGGGGTCTTGACTTCTTCAGCCTTTAGAGTGCGCAATTCTTAACCGATTGGAATGAAATTTAGCACGACGTATTTTGTTACGATATCCAACAACTGTCCCAAGTATGGTTCAAATCAGTCCATAACCTTATATAGCTGTCATATAAACCGATCTTGGGTCTTGACGTCTTGAGCCTCTAGAGGGCGCAATTCTTATCCAATTTGAATGAATTTTGGCACGTAGTATTTCGTTATGATATCCAACAACTGTGCCAAATATGGTTCAAATCGGTTCATAACCTTATATAGCTGTCATATAAACAGGTCTGGGGACTTGACTTCTTGAGCTTCTAGAGGGCTTAATTTCTATCCGATTTGGCTGAAATTTCGCAAAACGTTTTTTATTGTTACTATCAACAACTATGTCAAATAAAGTACAAGTCGGTTCATAACCTAACATAGCTGTCATATAAACAGATCTGGGATATTGACTTCTTGAGCCTCTAGAGGTCGCAATTATTATCCGATTTGCCTGAAATTTTGTACGACGGATTCTCTCATGACCATTAACATACGTGTTTATTATGGTCTGAATTGGTCTATAGCCTGATACAGCTCCCATATAAATCAATCTCTCTATTTTACTTCTTGAGCCCACAAAGGGCGCAATTCTTATTCGAATTGGCTGACATTTTACACAGGTCTCCAACATATAATTTAATTGTGGTCCAAACCGGACCATATCTTGATATCGCTCTAATAGCAGAGCAAATCTTTTCTTATATCCTTTTTTTTGCCTAAGAAGAGATGCCGGGAAAAGAACTCGACAAATGCGATCCATGGTGGAGGGTATATAAGATTCGGCCCGGCCGAACTTAGCACGCTTTTACTTGTTATACAATATATAAGATTCTAACCAAATATTCTATAACACATAGACTTTTAAAGCCATGGTCATTGTCCTTCCCGGAATTTAATTGGATAAAATTTATGATAGCAAATTATTGCGTAGTAATGCTTGAAATTGAGCTAAATACAAACTTTTACCATAAACAAACAATTGTGAATTAGTTTTGTTGCTTTCGAAATCGCAGTGAAAGCAAACAACTGGTATTCAATAAATAATGATATTGTGCGAAAGTTTTTTTTCGCCTTATCATTTAACCAACAATAAACAAGCGAACAAACAAAAGTAACACTCGTACATACATACATCCTACAATATACGTACGCGCACATAATCATTTACTTAGTATGACAAATAGACAGCATGAGGTCATTGAATTGAAAACTGTAGTGTACAAGTATTATTAATGGCTCATAGGAGACAAGATAATGGTATATTTTGATCTGTTTCATACCCTCCACCATAAGATAGGGGTTATACTAATTTCGTCCTTCCGTTTGCAACACCTCGAAATATGCGTCTAACATCCCATAAAGAATATATATTCCTGACCGTCATGACATTTTAAGTCAATTTAGCCATGTCCGTCCGTCCGTCCATCTGTCTCTCTGTCGAAAGCACGCTAACTATCTAAGGAGTAAAGCTAAGCGCTTGAAATTTTGCACAAATACTTCTTATTAGTATAGATTGGATGGGATTGTAAATGGGTCAAAACGGTCCATGTTTTAATGTAGCTGCCATATAAACTGATCATGGGTCTTGATTCCTGGGCTTCTAGAGGGCGCAATTCTTATCCGATTTGGCTGGAATTTTGCACGAAGTATTTTGGTATAACTTCCAACAACTGTGCAGAGTATGGTTTTAAATCAGTCCTTAACCTGATAAAGTCGCCATATAAAGCGATCTCCTGATTAGACTTCTTCCAATATGGTTGAAATTTTTAAAATGTCTCGGTTTGGTATGACTTCCAACAACTGTTCCAAGCTAATAAAGCTGCCATATAAACCGATCTCCCAAATTGACTTTTTGAGCCTATGAAGCTCGCAATTATTACTCGATTTGCCTGAAATTTTGGAGGTTGTGTTTTTCTATGACTCCTAACAGCCATGGCAAGTACGGTCTATATCGGTCAATAACTTGATGTAGGTGATATGCATTTAAAAAAGTCATTAAAAGAACTTGACAAATGCAATCCATTGCGAAGGGTATATAAGATTCGGCCCGGCCGAACTTAGCACTCTTTTACTTGTTTCTAGTATTGTATATTTTCAAGGATTTGGCGTAGAGTTTCTCATGTACATGATATACTTTTCTGAGGTTCCTGACATTGGGTATGTCTTTTTTTTACACACGAAATCATATACCTGATCTGAATGTCCCCTCTTATCTTAAATAGTGCAGGTAACCCATGGGTTCCTGCTGCATTGTTGTTATTTCGCTTGATTACTGTTATGGATTTTTTGTCATTGTCGTGACAGCTGCCTTATTCTCTCTCTCTCTATGTGAGAAAACAACCTTTGTCTTCTCGTCCTTATATTTTGCCGGAACGTTGCCACATGTGTATGTGACTGAAATTGCTTACACTGTACGTGTACTAAAAATGGAAATTTTGCCCATGAACATTTCACTAAGGAACAGGGGCAAACTTCTCACATATCAATGAGTGCAGTCCGATTCAAGTTTTAAGCTCAATGATAAGGGACCTCCTTTTTTGGCCGAGTCCGAATGGCGTGCCACAGTGTGACACCTCTTTGGAGAGAAGTTTTACATAGGCTTAGTACCTCACAAATGTTGCCAGCATTAGAAGGGAAAAATTATCGATGAAAATTTTTTCTGGCGGTCTTGTCAGGATTCGAACCCAGGTGTTTAGCGGTGGCCTCCTGTACGTGCACTACTGTTAGTTTTTCCCATACCCTCAGGCATAGGAATTCACTTGTGGTTGTGTATTGTTGTCTATCTATACCAACCTTCCCAATTCACTCAAAAACTACTGCTAACATATTCGAATCAGACGACAAAACTCATATGGCATGTAAACGACTCACCATTCTATGGTTTTTCAATTGAACTTCATATGATTATTTAGTATACACATATGTACTAACACGCACTAACACATGCCCACACTTCAGCAACACTGCATAAAATCAGTCTCATGCAAACACCCACTCATATGTATGAGTGTGAGGACATGGTATATCATCGCATAAACCTATTTAAAACATTTACTCTACTCATGTGACCGCATCTTTTTCGACAATAGCGGGTGTGGTAGAGCCACTTGGTAGATATGTTCAACAGAATAGTTGGTTTTTTATTTTGTCTCCACGCAAACCACCACAGCGAGTATTCAACAGAAATTGAACAACAAAAGAGCTGTGCAGCACATAAACATACTCGCAGTTGTACACACATACACACACACACAAAACACAGACAAGAGAAAATTTCTATCGAAATGAGAATAAAAAAGTTGAAATGAACAAAAAAAAATGGAATAGAAGTGTCCTTGTTGTGTCATTGGCAGCATATGATATATGTGTTGGAGCAATAAGTTCTTTGTAAACACTCCATGGCGTATTTCTTCAAGGGAGAGAGAGAAAGAGAGCGAACAGGCGATCCTTACGTTGGGTCAACAAAAAGTTTCTTAATTACTAGCCAAGTATGTTATTACTTTCGTCCGGGTTAATTATCTTTGGATAACCACCACCTTGGTGGTAAGAAAAATGCATCATATATGAACCCATTGCAGCTATATTTAACTATAGTCCGCTTGCATGTCAAGTGGTCTAATAAATTTAATTCACTGTTAAAGTTGTTAAAATGGAATATTTATCAATATTGCAGCTATATCAAAATGTAGACCTATCTGTACCATATAGGCCAGGAACGTCGAAAAGCCTAACATAGGTCGCTATTCCAAATTTCTGTAAAATCAGATAACAAGTGCATAAGAACTTTAAACGGGAGATCGCTTTATATGACAGCTATATTCCAATCTAAGCCAATGGGGGCCATATTGAATGCGGATGTCGTAGGACCTAACACAGCTGACTGAGTCACATTTCAGAGAAATCGGATAATAAACGCTGCCTTTATGGGCCCAAGACCTTAAATCAGGCGATCAGTCTATATGGCAGCTAAATCCAAATATAAACCGATCTGAACCCCATATGGGGAACGGATGTCGAAAAAGCAAACACAGATCCTTGTGTCAAATTTTCACGCAATCGGGTAATAAATGCGCCTTTTATAGGAGCAAGACCTTAAATCGGGAGATCGGTCAATATGGCAACTATTTCGACTTATAGGCCGATGGGGCCTATATTGAATATGGATGTTGAAGGGTCTATCACAACTTGCTGTGCAAAATTTCTGCTTAATCGGGTAAAAAATGGTCCTAATAGATAACAATTGTCGGAAAGCCTAACATAAATCCTTGTATAATAAAGTCCTTATAAGGCACGGATATCGAAATACCTAACGTAGGTCACTATGCCAAGTTTTAAGTCGGATATTAAATTCGCCTTTTATGTGCCTAGGACCATTAATCGGCAGATCGGTCTATATGGCAGCTATGCCAAAATATAAGCTGATGGGTACCATATTGAACACGGATGTTGAAAGGTCTATCACAGCCTATTGCGCAAAATTTCAGCGAAATCGAGTAATAAGTTGGCCCATTCTATGGGCCCAAGACTTTAATTCGGGAGATCGGTATATATGACAACTATATCCAACTATAGACCGATTTGAACCATATACGGAACGGATGTCGGAGAGCCTAACATAGATCCTTGTGACAAATTTTCACGAAATCGGGAACTAAATGCGCCTTTTATGGGCCCAGGACCCTAAATCGGGAGATCAGTCTATAAGGCAGCTATATCCAAATAACGCCCGATCCCCTGATCATACTTAGTACGAATGTCAAAAAGCCTAACGCAAAACGTTGTGCCAAATTTTAGCGAAATCGGATAACAAATGTGGGTTTAATGGACCTAAAACCTTAAATCGGAAAATCGCTCTATATGGGGGCTAAAGCAAGATACTTCGAACTTAACCAGCCTATGGAGAGAAAAAGAATCTGAGTAATGTTTCAGCTAATTATCTTCATTTTTAAAGCCAGTAGCGTAATTTTAACAGACAGACGAACGGACATGGCTAAATCGGCTTAGATTTTTAAGACGATAAAAAACAAGTAAAAAGGCGTTAAGTTCGGCCCGGCCGAACTTTGAATACCCACCACCTCGGGTACATACGTAAACCACTTTTCGTCAAAATCCGGTGAAATATGTATGCTTATGCTTTATAGTAGCTTTATCGAAATATGTTGCGATTTGGACCAAATATTAATAAGTTCAAGTCATTGTTCAATTGTGCATAACAAAAAATTGGTCTTTTTTGTAGCTATATCTATCAATAAAAACAAACGTATCTGAACCATATACAATATACAATAGATGTCGAAAAGCCTAACTTAAGTCACTGTGTCAAATTTCAGTGAAATCGGATTATAAATGCGCCTTTTTTGGGGCCAAGACTTTAAATGGACATATCGGTCTATATGACAGCTATATGCAAATCTTGATCGATGTAGGCCAAATCGCAGAAATATGTGGAGGGGCTTAACTTAACTCTCTGTCCCAAATTTCGGCAACATCGGACAATAAATGCGCCTTTTATGGGCCCAAAACCTTAAATCGAGGGATCTCTCTATGTGACAGCTATATCCATATCTGATCCGATTAGGACCAAATTGAAGAAAGATGTCGAAGGACCTAACACAACTCACTATCCCAAATTTCAGCAAAATCGGTTTACAAATGTGGCTTTTATGGGCCTAAGACCCTAAATCGATGGATCGGTCTATATGGGGGCTATATCGAGATAGAGTCCGATATAGCCCATCTTCGAACTTAGCCTGCTCATGGACCAAAAAAAGAATCTGTGCAAAGTTTCAGCTCAATTTCTCTATTTTTAAAGACTGTAGCGTATTTTCAACAGACAGACGGACGGACATGTCCAGATCGTCTTAGATTTTTACGCTGATCAAGAATATATGTACTTTCTAGGATAGGAAATGGATATTTCGATGTGTTGCAAACGGAATGACAAAATGAATATACCCCCATCCTTCGGTGGTGGGTATATAAAGAAAATTTTAAGTTAGAAATTCCGTGCTACTTACAAAAACCTTAATTGTTTTCAATACCACTACCCTAAGTTGGTTCATTTCCCGAATGCCGGGCAATGGCAAAGGAAATGCTCCAACGTCTCATCATCTTCCCCCATTCCCTACACATGCTTTCACTTGCCGCACCGATTTTACATAAGTGAGCTCGTAGTCGTATGTGTCCCATTGTGATACCAATAGCTATACTGACATCCTTCTTGCTTCCTTTCGGTAATAGCCTCGTCTTCTCACGATCTGGATCCCCTCATAGGACTTTTGCCGTCCTACCGAATGTTTCGCTGTTCCACAATGTTGCTCGCTTAACTCGGAAAGCTTCGAGTTAACCAAGTTTATTGACGGCAGTCCTCAGGCCTTCATCGCCAATTCATCTGCCCTTTCATTTTCCCTTACTCCGTTATGGCCCCGCACCCAAACGATGAGGATTTTGCCATCCTCAGAGAAGGCGTTAATTTCCTTCTTACATTGCAAGACTGTTCGTGACCTTAACGTCCTGGTTGTTATTGCCCTTATGGCAATTTTACTGACGGTAAAGATGTTCACACTCGACGTCTTCGCGTTAGCACCACACCACTTCACGCATTCCATAATCGCCCGGATCTCCGCCTGCAGGACCGTATTATGGTCAGGCAGTCTAAAACAGATTTCAGTCCCTGGGTTCTCTATGTAAACCACCAGGCCCACTCTGTCCTTTAGCTTTGATCCATCCGTGTAACATGATCTTCCAGAGAGCAATTCTAGGGTTCCGTCAATCCAAGATGGCAGCAGTGCCTCGCAAAAACCTCTTCCTGTCCTTCCAGGTTACCTATCGTCGCCTCGATTTTACTGCGATGATATTAGCTGCTCCCATCCTCAATCCATTCTCCCATGGCCTTAAGTCTCATAGCCGCAGTGGCTGCCTCACACTTAATCTGCATGTCAATGGGTCGGATAGTCTCCAATTCCCTAGTGGGCCAAGACCCCTATGCCAAGACAAAATGTTCTCTGAACCTGTGTATGGTTGCATTTTTTCTCCATAGCAGTCCACCAAACTACTGAGGCGTAAGTAAGTATTGGTCTAATCACGCTCCTGTAGCCAGTGGACTATCCTAGGACTAGGATTCAGGCCCCATTTCGAGCCTACGGCCCGTCTACATAGTGCCCAACATCTGTGAGCCTTCTCAGTACGCTCCTGAATGTAACACTTCCAATTCAGTTTCCTGTCCAAGATCACACCTAAGTATTTGACCTTGTCAGATATCGAAATCATCTTATTGAGGAAACGTAGGGCGTTAAATTCAGTCTGCTCTGGGTGAACATTGAGACCTCTGGGTCTAGCCCAGTCATATGCCTTACGCAAGACCCTTTTGCATAGCTCGTTCCGATCCTTACCCCTTAGAAGTATTATAACATCGTCTGCGTAGCAGACGGGTTCAAATTCCTCCTCAGTCAGCATACATAATAGGTCATTTATGGTGGTCACCCATAGGAGTGGCGATAAAATGTCCCCCTGTGGCGTGCCCTGTGCCACTTTATCCCTTATATATATGCCATGGGACACACAACTTATCCACCTGTTCCTTAGCATATGGTTTATCCAGTCTCTAAGGACCGGGTCCTCCCCGGACTGGTCTAAGGATTGGATCAGTGTGTCGGTCCGCACATTGTTAAAAGCCCCCTCAATGTCAATGCATACCGCTAGTGTGTACGTTTTGGCATCGAAGGATTCATGCACAACCTCGTGCAGGGCAGTCTCCACCGATCTTCCCTTGATAAAGGCATGCTGTTTGTATTTGAGCAGTTCGCTGAATGTCATACTCTTTACCATGGCGTCCACAATATGTTCCATGGGTTTGAGTAGAAAGGACGTAAGACTTATGGGTCTGTAGGCCTTTTATGACGCATAACTTGCCTTGCCGGGCTTGGGTATAGACACCACCCTTGCCTCCTGCCAGGCTTTCGGAGTATATGAAAGTCCTAGGTCCGGGTGACTTAAAAGGCTTGAAGCTTCTCAAGAAGTCCTTCACCATAAAGTCTAAGTCTAAGTTAGTTATCATTTTTATACCCACAACCGAATCTAAGACGATCTAGACATGTCCGTCCGTCTGTCTATTGAAATCACGCTACAGTCTTTAAAAATAAAGATATTGAGCTGAAATTTTGCAGAGATTCTTTTTTGTCCATAAGTAGGTTAAGTTCGACGATGGGCTATATCGGACTATATCTTGATACAGCCCCCATATAGACCGATCCTCCAATTTAGGGTTTTAGGCCCGTAAAAGCCATATTTATTATCCGATTTTGCTGAAATTTAGGACAGTGAGTTGTGTTGAGCCCTTCGACATCCTTCTTCAAATTGGCTCAGATCGGTCCAGATATGGATATAGCTGCCATATAGACCGATCCTCCGATTTAGGGTCTAAGGCCCATAAAAGCCACATTTATTATTCGATTTTGCTGAAATTTAGGACAGTGAGTTGTGTTGAGCCCTTCGACATATTTCGTCAATTTGGCCCAGATCGGTTCAGATTTGGATATAGTTGTCATATAGACCGATCCTTCGATTTAGGGTTTTGGGCCCATAAAAGCCGCATTTATTATCCGATTTTGCTGAAATTTGGGACAGTGAGTTGCCTTAGGCCCTTCAACATCTTTCTTCAATTTGGCCCTGATCGGTTCAGATTTGGATAAAGATGCCATATAGACCTATCCCTCGATTTAAGGTTTTGGCCCCATAAAAAGCGCATTTATTGTCCGATGTCGCCGAAATTTGGGACAGTGAGTTGTGTTGGGCCCTTCGATATTTGTCTTCAATTTGGCTCAGATCGGTTCATATTTGGATATAGCTGCCATATAGACCGATCTCTCGGTTGAACAATGACTTGTACTTATAAGCATTTGGTCTAAATCGGATGATATGTCTATATAGCTGTTATGGGGCAAGGTATGCATTTTTCACTGGATTTTGACGAAAGGTGGTTTACATATATACACGAGGTGGTGGGAATCCAAAATTCGGCCCGGCCGAACTTAACGCTTTTTTACTTGTTTGTCTTGATATTTTCAAATTAAAACTTTTTGGTCATGACCACGCTTAGCCAGCACCGCCGGAAACATAAAGTTAAAATGTAAAGGGTGGGATCTGTAGTAAAACTATCATTGAAATTGCTGAGTAGCTGTATAAACATGCATGTGTGTTACAACTATCAGACTTGCCATTATAACTGAGTATAAAAACATTAGGATGTGTCCAAAAAATGACAAATAATTGACTTGCGATTAGATAGTAGGTAATAGCGCATAGGCGAGATGTAGAAAAGTTCAACAAAACATAAAAATTTAAATTAAGGTATCAATACTAAGGCGATAAGGAAATATGTTACAACAACTTAGATCATATTGGGTTGCCCAAAAAGTAATTGCGGATTTTTTAAAAGAAAGTAAATGCATTTTTAATAAAAATTAGAATGAACTTTAATCAAATATACTTTTTTACACTTTTTTTCTAAAGCAAGCTAACAGCTGATAACAGACAGACGACTATATGAAAAATCCGCAATTACTTTTTGGGCAACCCAATAAAATGAGCATATATGAATATACTAATGTGAAAGTAACGACTGATACGTATTGTTTATTTTCCAGTGATTTTCAATGTCTCCAAGTTTTTGTTTGGATTAAAAGTAGCCTATGTAAGTAATAATGTAACTTGCGATTGTAACTTCAAAACTAGATGGGTGTATTCGCTTCTTCGATTCGTCTATCGGTGTAACATTTAAGTTTCTCTTGTCTCTAACTAGAAGTCGTTTACAAACGGACTTGTAATTGAATAAGCGATCATTGAGTTGATGAATCAAAACCAAAGGACATGTTATAGCCCATCTGCTTCAATGACCTTCTCTCAGAAATTAGACGCTATTTTCTTCATTGCCGGCATTCATTATGGTAAACCCCGACATCGTTTTTGTCCACTTTTACCACACAGCCTGACAATCAGTTGATTTATATAACGAAATGCCAACTTTCCTAACAGCATGCCTATGTCAAGGGAAGGTCGGTGGGGACTGCCCTGCGCGAGGTTGTGCATTAAAAAAGAAGAATCCTTCGATGCCAAAACGTACATACTGGCGGTATGCATTGACATCGAGGGGGCTTTTAACAATGTGCAGACCGACACACTGATCCAATCTTTAGACCAGTACCAGGTGGACTCGGTCCTTAGAGACTGGATAAGCCATATGCTAAGGAACAGGTAGATAAATGGTGTGTCCCATGGCATAAATATAAGGGAGAAAATGGCACAGGGCACGACACAGGTCATTTTATTGCCACTTCTGTGGGTGACCACCATAAATGACCTATTACGGATGCTGACTGAGGAGGAATTTGAACCCGTCTGCTACGCAAAGGATGTTATAATACTTCTAAGGGGTAAGGATCCGAACGAGCTATGCAGAAGGGCCCAAAGGGTCTTGCATATGGCATATGACTGGGCTAGACCCAGAGGTCTCAATGTTAACCCAGAGAAGACTGAAATATGTCTGTTTACGAGGAAGACGAAGGTGGGACAATTTAACGCACCACCTTTCCTCAATAAGACAATTTCAATATCTGACAAGGTCAAATACTTAGGTGTGATCTTGGACAGGAAACTGAATCGGAAGTATCAAATTCAGGAGCGTAAAGGCTCACAGATGTTGGGCACTATGTAGGCGGGCGAAGGTTTGAAATGGGGCCTGAATCCGAGGATAGTGCACTGGCTCTGCATGAGCGTGATTAGACCAATACTTACTAATGCCTCAGTAGTTTGGTGGACTGCAATGAAGAAAAAGTGCAACATAAAGACCATACAACAGGTTCAGAGAACATGTTGTCTTGGCATAAGCGTAGCGATGAGGACAACGCCCACTGGGGCACTGGAGACTAATCTAGATATCCGACCCAATGACATACAGATTAAGTGTGAGGCAGCCACTGCGATGGGAGAATGGATTGAGGATGGGAGCAGCTCATACCATCGCGGTATAATCGAGGCAACGATAGGAAACCTGGAATTAAGGGAAGAGGTTTTCGATGGGATATCTGAGATGAACCTTGAAGTCGAGTGCGAGGCACTGCTGCCATCGGCACAGTCTTGGATTGACAGAATCCTAGTATTGCCATCTAAAAGATCATGTTACACGGATGGATCAAAGCTAGACGACAAAGTAGGCCTGGGGGTTTACATAAACAACCCAGGGACCGAAATCTGTTTGTTTTAGACTGCCTGACCATAATACGATCCTGCAGGCGGAGATCCGGGCGATTACGGAATGCGTAAAGTGGTGTAGTGCTAATGCGAGGACGTCGATTGTGAATATCTTTACCCACAGTAAAATTGCCATAAGGGCAATAACAACCAGGACGATAAGGTCACGAACAATCTTGCAGTGTAAGAAGGAGATTAACGCCTTCTCTAAAGATGGAAAAATCCGCATCGTTTGGGTGCCGGGCCATAACGGATTAAGGGAAAATGAAAGGGTTGACGATATGGCGGTGAAGAACAGAGGACTGCCGTCAATAAACTTGGTTAACCTGAAGCCTTTCGGGTCAACGCCGTCTGAGTTAAGGGAGTGGTCGATCGATAGAACGACGACAATCCTATGGGGGGATTCAGATCGTCAGAAAACGAGACTATTGCTGAAAGAAAGCAAGAAGAAGGTCAGTATAGCTATTGGTATCATAACGGGATACATTGGACTATGAGCTCACTTATGTAAAATCGGTGCGGCAAATGATAGCATGTGTAGGGCATGCGGGGCGCGATTATTATCCAATTTGGCTTAAATTTTGCATGAGGTGTTTTGTTATGATTTTCAACAACCGTGTTAGGTTTGGTTCAAATCGATCCATAACCTGATATAGCTGTCATATAAACCGATCTGAGGTCTTGACTTCTTCGCAATTCCTAACCGATTTGGCTGAAATTTGGCGTGAGGTGTTTTGTTATGACTTCCAACAACTATATTAAGTATGGTTCAAATCAGTCCATAACCTGATATAGCTGCCATATAAACCGATCTTGAAGCTTGACTTCTTCAGCCTCTAGAGCGCGCAATTCTTATTCGATTTGGTTGAAATCTTGCAAGAAGTGTTTTGTTATGACTTCCAATGACTGTGTCAAATATAGTTTTAATTGGTCCATAATCTGATATAGCTGTCATATAAACCGATCTTGAATCTTGACTTCTTGAGCCTCTAGAGGGCGCAATTCTTATTCGATTTGGCTGAAATTTGACAAGAAGTTTTCTGTTATGACTTCCAACAAGTGTGTCAAATATGGTTTTAATTGGTCCATAACCTGATATAGCTGCCATATAAACCGATCTGGGATCTTGACTTCTTGAGCCTCTAGAGGGCGCAATTTTTATTCAAATTAGCTGAAATTTTACACAATGACTTCTACTATAGTCTTAAAGTTCAGTCTCAGTCTCAACATTCAGTTCAATTATGGTCCGAATTGGACCATAACATGATACTATAGCTCTAATATCATATCAGTTCTTTCCTTGTATCATATTTTTGCCTAAAAAGAGATACCGAGAAAAGAACTCAACAAATGCAAGATTCGGCCCGGCTGAACTTAGCACGCTCTTACTTGTTTTTAATGTTCTAGCCAGGATTCCTACCCAGGCGTTCAGCGTCATAGGCAGACATACCAACATCTATACTACGGTGGCCACCAGATCTGTCTAATCTGTAAAAGTATCCTAAATTCCCAAGTAAATTGCAAATTTTGCCCATGAACATTACATTAAGGACCAGGGGAAAACTTCTCACCTATCAATGAGTGCAGTCCGATTCAAGTTTGAGCTCAATGATAAGGGGCCTCCTTTCTAAAGCCGAGTCCGAACGGCGTGCCGCAGTGCGACACCTCTTTGGAGAGAAGTTTTACAGTACCTCACAAATGTTGCCAGCATTAAGAGGGGAAAACCACCACTGAAAATTTTTCCGATGATCTCGCCAGGATTCGAACCCAGGCGGACATGCTAACATCTGCGCTACGGTGGCCTCCAAATTCCCAAGTATTCTTCCTAGTTGACGAAAAATATGTGTCAGTTTAACGCAGAAATTCTCTCCTATATCCTTACATCCTTTTATGACCATATATAGCTATAGCCAATGCTTGTCATTGTGTATGTATGTACATTGTACAAGTATATGTATGTGTAATTGTTTCGTATTTAATTTATACAAATGTTATATTACGCTTGATTTGCCATCATAGATAAATGTAATTAATTGCACACAATTTAACGCATGTTTCGACATGAATATTGGTGTAGTCTCTTGCTATCGCATATATTCATACGAGTACATACATATGTCCCCCTGCATGTCCTGCCAGTGTATGAATTTCGAACAAACAGCAGGATATATTTGCAGCTGTTGAACTTATTATATTGCGAGTGTGTGTGTGTGCTTGAGTGTGGACTTTACACCAGAGCTTAAACATATCTGAAAGGAAATCTTAATTTAATATTGAACTCAAATAAAAGGGGAATTTTTCAATTGGAATTGTCCATTGAAATTCTCAGCAGTAATCAAGTAATTCAATGGTGTCAAAGCCAAAAATGATCGATTGAATTTATTTGCTTAAGTTTATTGAAAAACTTTTTCAAAATAATGAAAGACAGAAGCTCTGTGTTATAATGGCATATAATGTATGGTGGGGTATTGTGGAAACCAAATAATGGATATTAAGGGTTTAAACATGCAAAACCCAGAACAACTCTAAAACCATTTTCTTCGCAATTTTAATCACCAGCCATGGTCTTGGGTTAATATGGAGGTTTTTTGGCAGGTCAATTTATAACGCAGAGACATACTCATAACAAATAGACTTACTGCTGATATACAGCTTCAAATGCAGCAAAAAGTAGTCGAATTTGTAACGACAGGTTTCCCCTCGTGTGCTGGGGTATAACTCGCGGGGGAAGGGTCCGTCACAGAGTGTGGACGGAAACGAGCCAGCGACTTCGGTCGTCACACTACTCCCCTCCTCCGGGAAGAGCTGGTTCATCTTTGCATCACGATCACCTTCCCTTGGCGATTAACCATAATGCAGTAGAGGCGGCCGCAGATCTCCACTACCTTCTTGTACTGTCGATGCGGCTCATGGAAGGCTAGAGCTACCCGGATGTGGCGTTGGAGGCCGGGTTGGACCTCGTCCGGTAGCCGCTCTCGGCAATTGTAGCCGTATTCGCGCTGTTGAGACGGCGCGGGTACTACAATCGCGCTGGCCAGTCGCACTGGTGGCGGGGTGATGTCCCGGGTCGCAGTCAGGCTTGGCTTCTCCCTTGGAACCAATATTTCGATGTCGGAGGCTGTGGATTCGGCATACCAGGGGGATGTGGATCTAGCCGGGCGTGGTGCTACGACGCCTATACTCTCTGCATCCGAGTCGTCCGAAATAATGACGGACATCGTTGGTGAGGGTGTAGCTGGGTTTGACGGGGCGAACCTAAATGGCCGGGGCGGTGTCGATGGCTCCTCAGAGTCCGATGAAAGGACGATGGCATCTATGACGGGGGAGACGGCTGGTATCCTCACTAGTCGTGGTGCAACTAGGTCATGTGCCGATGGTGCTGTTGGCCTTCGGGCTGGTTGTTCAGCTACCCTGTTTGCGACTTTTGGAGTGGTTGACCTTCGCAGAGGTTGCACTGCTTCCACTGGGCGCCGAACGCGTTCAACCACCATCCTCTCCAGCATTACGTAGCACGGGGGTAACTGCACCTTCGGCGTTTCGGTGTTTCAGAAGGGCGTCCGCGGGATTTGGTCGGATGCTTTCGACGAGAACTAGATTGGCCGGAGTCTTGCCTCTCTCAGTCGCTTGCAGCTGCCCCTGCTGTTTATAGTAAGCCTTGGTACGTAAAGGTGTCTGTTCGGGGTTCATGGCTTTTGGTGGCTGTGTCGCTATAGGTGAAGTATCTAGAGACGGGAGAGAAACGATTGGAAAGGTAATATTTAAGCATGCTCTACCACTTGGTTTGAGTCAATGGGTGGGTCAACTTTGTCCGCTGTAGTGAAAGGTTTTATCTCGCTGAGATGGGCTGTTCGGACGTCTCCTTTGGCACTTCCACGCACTCTGACTGTGACGGGGGAAGGGTGATCTAGAGACAGGATTTCGGAGGTTCGGCGGCAATGTGAATCTGGCATTCCGCATGGGCAAACTACGCTGATCAAACGACTGTGGTCGGTAATAGGAGTTGTATCTAGTCCTGATGCCAGGGCGGAGAACATACAAGACATGCCGGCTAGGCTGAAGCGCGCTCCAATTTTGGCGAGAAAGTCCAATCCTATGATAACTTCCTCGGTGGCATCCGGCATGACTAGAAGCCTGATTGGTACTCGTTGGCTTCCAAGGTCAATGTCGCCTTCGATTGAATGCTGCACCTGACACTGAGAGCCGTCTGCCAGCAGCACCATCGTTGTGCATGGGAATTCCTCTATAGCCTGCGCAAATAATTCGCTGATAAAGCAACGGGTTGCTCCGGTGTCAATAGTGGCCGCTATCCGTCGATTCCCTATGCCGATGGTGGCCACAAGTCGGGTAGGCTCTACATGCAAAGTGGTGTTTAATCGCGGGGGCTGGAGGTTGTGTGGGGACCCGTCTCCCCCGGTTCTTGGCGGGTCCGACTCTCGTTTCCCGAGTTTTTCACGACAGCAATGGATAGAGCGGATGCCACGCTGCCCACAGTCCCAACAGAATAGAACGGGTTCGTTTCGGCAATGGACTGCGAAGTGCCCATTTTGACCACACCGCCGGCACGTTGTGCCTGGGTTGATGCGGGCGTTCTGGAGTTCACGAGATTCCTCTGGTTCCATCCTCCGGTGTTGCTCTCGCGCAGGCGGTGTCTAAGCAGGCAAGCTCTCCAGATCGTCAGCCATTTCCAACAGATCTTGTAGTGTGCGAAAATCACGTCGGCGAATGTACCACAAATACTCTGGCAGGGCATTACGGAAGATCCTTTCGACCTTTTGTTCCTCCGTATAATTGGTATGCCTCATCAGGTTTTGCATGCTTAGCGCGTAGTTTTTGAACGACTCCCTTTGTTTTTGCCGTCGCTTACGTATGTCGTCCTCTAGATGTTCGAAGAACCCAACTGGGAGGAAAAATCTCAGGAAATCGTTTTAAAAATCTTCCCAATGACGCCATGACCGATTGTTATTTCGGTACCATACCAACGCTCGGCTCCGTAACACCTTGAGCATCATCTTTGGAAGGACGTTGATGTCGGTGTCATACATATCCGAAAGCTCCTCTATTCGCTCAATAAATTCCAAGATTTCCTTTTCCCCATCAAAATTTACATTCCATTTTCGCACTTGGTCCGCTACAACGCGAATATCGATGGCTGATACCGGGATTTGGGACCACGGGTGCGTTCTCGCATTAGATGTCAGAGGCCGCGAAGATATCTCAACGCTAGAACTACCATGTTACGGGGTAACGCTAAGCGTAGCTGTGTGGCCGGTGGCTTGGGCTCCAGTCGGCTTTGGGCCGATCACCTCTGTAATCGTGATTACTGAGTTCTGACCTGGGGTTGAATCCGTCCTGTTGTCCCGTTTGGAAGATGTGGTCTCATGGGATTCTTGCAGCTCTAGTAGTCGTGTGAGGACGTTTGGTTCGTGCTGCCCGCCTATGAATTGGCTAAAACGCCGCCGCAGTTCATCGACGGTTCCGCTGATTTCTAGGCCTAATTCGCCGAGGTAGTTTCCCAGTTCCTCCTTTCGCACGATGTGCGCAGAGTAGTCGTCATTTTATGAACTCAATTTGCTGTAGTGATTGATGAAACA
This sequence comes from Stomoxys calcitrans, assembly GCF_963082655.1. Taxonomy (NCBI): domain Eukaryota; kingdom Metazoa; phylum Arthropoda; class Insecta; order Diptera; family Muscidae; genus Stomoxys; species Stomoxys calcitrans. The sequence continues at coordinate 23,526,373 of NC_081554.1, forward strand.
GATTATGGTACTCCTTTCGCTATTGCGGTTGTTTGTTTCCCTACGCATGTCCCTGCTCGGGCGCCACTGTAACGAAAGGTTTCCCCCCGCGAGTTATACCCCAGCACACGAGGGGAAACCTGTTGTTACAAGATATAAGTGGAAGAATATTCGACTGGGATCTTTTGGATGACAGAACTTTGGATACCCACCGCAAATGATCTAATAATCATCCTATCGGGTTGCCCAAAAAGTAATTGCGGATTTTTCATATAGTCGGCGTTGACAAATTTTTTCACAGCTTGTGACTCAGTAATTGCATTCTTTCTTCTGTCAGTTATCAGCTGTTACTTTTAGCTTGCTTTAGAAAAAAAGTGTAAAAAAAGTATATTTGATTAAAGTTCATTCTAAGTTTTATTAAAAATGCATTTACTTTCTTTTAAAAAATCCGCAATTACTTTTTAGGCAACCCAATATATAACGCCACTACTATATCCATATTTATAATTAAATAGGGACTGGTCTCGATCATATTTCGATCCTATAAAAGTGATTTCGGTTAATCAGGCAATAAATTCGTTTTTTTATGGGATTAAGACCCTAAATTGGAAGATCGGTCTATATGACAGCTATCTAAATATCGTCCGATCTTTACCATATTTGGGTCCGATGGCGGGAGGCTTAAAACCACACACTGAATCAAATTTCAGCAAAATCGGAAAAAAAGCTTAAATGGTCTTCAGACCCTTTATCGGGAGATCAGTCTATATGGCAGTTGTATCTAAATATAGTCCGATCTGAACCATATTTGAGTCGGAAGGCTTATAATAATTTATGGGATGATCGATATGTGGGTCCGATGTCGGGAGGCCTACAACAACTCACTAAATAAAATTTCAGTTTTGTTACTCATCTCAACCTATCTGCAAGATTTCGTCCAAATCGGTTCAGATTTATATATAGCTCCTATATATATGTATCGCCCGATTTGCACTTAATTGGCCATCAAAATCGGTTCGGATTTAGATATAGCTCCCATATATATGTATCGCCCGATTTGCACATATGTGCAAAATCGGATCAGATTTAAATATCTCATATATACTTATATATAATACCCTAATTTATAATTGTAGGGTAGGTGGAGGGTATTTTATAGTCGGCTCCGCCCGACTTTTGCCTTTCCTTGCTGGTTCAGATTAAAGTTTACAATTTTCAAATTACAATTTAGTGCCTTAACAACATCACCTTTTTATTAAACATTTCCTGTTTCACTCAGCCCAATCAACCCTTCAATGAAAATCAACAGCATTTCCTGGAAATGCATTCATATACACTCTCACTCAGCTATCAGTGTTAGTTAGACATGGATTTAAATTTGTTTGTGGCTTATTTATGAGGTGTTTAGACAATAAATTTTCTATATATTATTCGTGTGTGTACCAATAAGCCCAGCATGCAAATGGTTGGCTGAATTTGCCCACAAATGCAAATTTATTTCTATAGAGACTACTGCCACAATATCAACATAATATTTGAATTGTGCTCCATATATATTGCCACATCTATCTTCTCCTCATGTTTCATACTGCCAACCCGTCATAGGGCCTTTTACGCTGGGAATTTATTTTGGGGACTTGCAGACATGACTATAGCCTGTAACTATGGGCCAAAATAGAGACTATATGCTGCATTCATGGCTATGTTAATGTCATTCATTGCTGATAGTAAAACCAACACATGAGAGAGCATCATCTAAGTTGCAACTTTAACGGACTATCAAATAAACTGGGGCAATGTATTCAGTGGTGCTGTATGACATATCCCACAAATGTTTTCACTGCCAAACTCTATTGGATAGTGGTGGTTTGCATGCATTTTTATACCCACCACCGAAGGATGGGGGTATATTCATTTTGTCATTCCGTTTGCAACACATCGAAATATCCATTCCCGACCCTATAAAGTATATATATTCTTGATCAGCGTGAAAATCTAAGACGATCTAGCCATGTCCGTCCGTCTGTCCGTCTGTCCGTCTGTCTGTTGAAATCACGCTACAGACTTTAAAAATAGAGATATTGAGCTGAAATTTTGCACAGATTCTTTTTTTGTTCATAAGCAGGTTAAGTTCGAAGATCGGCTATATCGGACTATATCTTGATATAGCCCCCATATAGACCGATCCGCCGATTTAGGGTCTTAGGCCCATAAAAGCTACATTTATTATTCGATTTTGTTGAAATTTGCGACAGTGAGTTGTGTTAGGCCCTTCGACATCCCTCTGTCAATTTGGCTCAGATCGGTCCAGATTTGGATATAGCTGCATATAGACCGATCCCCCGATTTAGGGTCTAAGGCCCATAAAAGCCACATTTATGGTCCGATTTCGCTGAAATTTGGGACAGTGAGTTGTGTTAGGCCCTTTAACATATTTCTTCAATTTGGTTCAGATCGGTTCAGATTTGGATATAGCTGCCATATAGACCGATCCTCCGATTTAGGGTCTTAGGCCCACAAAAGCCACATTTATTATCCGATTTTGATGAAATTCGGGACATTGAATTGTGTAAGGCCCATCGACATCCTTCGTTAAATTGGCCCAGATCGGTTCAGATTTGGATATAGCTGCCATATAGATCGATCCTCCGATTTATGGTGTAAGGCCCATAAAAGCCACATTCATTATCCAATTTTGCTGAAATTTGAGACAGTGAGTTGTGTTAGGCCGTTTGACATATTTCTTCAATTTAGTCCAGATCGGTTCAGATTTAGATATAGCTGCCATATAGACCGATTTCTTGATTTATGGTTTTGGGCCCATAAAATGCTCATTTATTGTCCGATGTCGCCGAAATTTGGAACAGTGAGTTAAGTTAAGCCTCTTGACATACTTCTGCAATATCGCACAGATCGGTCCAGATTTGGATATAGCTGCCATATAGACCGATATCAAGGTTTTAGGTTTTGGGGCCATAAAAGACGCATTTATTGTCCGATGTCGCTGAAATTTGACACAGTGAGTTAAGTTAGGCTCTTCGACGTCCCTCTTCAATTTTGCCCAGATCGGTCCAGATTTGCATATAGCTGCCATATAGACCGATCTCTCGATTTAAGGTTTAGGGCCCATAAAATAGGCATTTATTGTCCGATTTCGCCGAAATTTGGGACAGTGCTTTGTGTTAAGCTTTTCGACATGTTTATGCAACTTGACCCAAATCGGTCCAGATTTGGATATAGCTGCCATGTAGACCGATATCTCGATTTAAAGTCTTGGCCCCATAAAAGGCGCATTTATAATCCGATTTCACTGAAATTTGAAACAGTGACTTATGTTCGGCTTTTCGACATCCGTGTCGTATATAGTTCAGATCGGTATGAGGTATATGAGTATAAGGTATGCAATTTTCACCGAATTTTGATGAAAGGTGGTTTACATATATACCCGAGGTGGTGGGTATCCAAAGTTCGGCCCGGCCGAACTTAACGCCTTTTTACTTGTTTCAATGCAAATTTGAATGGTTGATTTTTGGGCAGCATGCAAGTTGACACTTTTAAACAGGTTACAAATGGCTGCATATGACAAAAGGGTGTTTTTTTTTCTCATTTTTCCATTAAGAGAAAAATCTCCCTAATTTTTTTTTGGCTAGGAAAAGTTTGCACTAACATTTGAATTGTAAAACACATACGAAGTTGAGTAAACTTTATATGTGGACTTTTATGCCGACATCCAACATCTGCATCAAGAATCATATTTTTCATTACA